>NC_048416.1:5958882-5970033 GCF_013103735.1 Etheostoma cragini
CTGGTTGATGTGGCTCGGGAAAGGGAAGTTTTGGGTCCCCTACTGGAGCTGCTGCCCCCGCGACCCGATACCGGATAAACGGTCGAAGATGGATGGATGGATGGACACCCTATACAACACCAAAATTAAAAATGGGAACATATTTGCATGTTTTATAGACTTTAAAAAAGCATTCGACCCAATATGGCATGATGGGCTTTGAAAGCTTTATAGGGGTAAGGTTTATGATGTACAGCTCTCTCCTGTGGCCTGTTTCACAAAACCAAGATAAGATTAAGCCGGGATTTCCCCGATATCCCCCATAAAAAAATCTCAGAGCAACACCCTTTTGCCTGTTCAGACCAAGAAGCATTGTACATCTCTGAGGGGTCGTTATAGGAATGAATAAAACCTTTGAATTTTTAAATTACATTTACAGTATATTTAGTGTTTTTTTTTTTTTTTTACAAATTATGGTTTCAAAGGAAAGCAATTTCTGCCTGGTGTATTTGTTCCCTTACAACATGTTTCTGTGTGTGTTGTTGTTATATTGTTGCAAATTATACACATAATATCTCGGAGACAGGGTTGATTTAGGGGTGCCAAGATGATTAACAGGTTAGGGCAAATAAATAAAAAAACCTGCTATTTAAAATTAGAACTCTTTCTTACAACTGTACTTACAACTCTTTCTCAAATTGTATTAAACTTAAAATAATTCCACCAAATAAAAAAACTACTTTTCATCAGCAGCTCACAACTCAAGGTAACAAGGTAAAGTAAAGCAAAGCAGGGCCTTGAAAATGTGGTATTAACCACCCAGCCCACACTTATTGATCGAAAAATTGACAAATACATGAATGAAGGTCTTAAATTTGTGAAAAAATAAGCAGTGTTCTCTGCTCTGAGACAGTGTCCTCTGGATGCGCTAAGCCAAAGAACGAGCTGCTGTCATGAACCAGCGCATCAACAGCACACGTACGAACAGTATCACACACAGTCTATAGCACAGCACACAACCCCAGAGTCAAAAGTGATTTCCAAAGAAGAGTGCCCAAAAAGAGTGCTGCTTCATAGCGACGGACACAAACAGAAGTGAGCAGTAACTGCTGTCGGTGCGTTAGTGACAGCTATTTTACTTGTGTTTATAACAATGTGGCTCTAACTTTAGAAGCAACATCGATATATACAGTGGGGGAGGAGTTATATTAATGATGAAGTGCATCTTCGAACCTTGATTTCAGTGTTGCTCAAAAAACTCTGGACACAGAAATGGTGATGAACAGTTTAAAACAGTGTATGGTCTTCTTACTGTACATGTTCTCAATCCTTTTCTAACATGTATAATGTGTTTAAAAAGAGATCACAGATTTTGCTACATCAAAACTTGAAGAGCCACTAGTCTAGACCACCTGTGTCTGTACTGAGCATGGACACTGATATGACTGCTGAAACTGACGTCTCACTGACACAAATCAGTGTCAGATTTAATGGAGAATTCTGGTCGATTCCAACACGTAGCTCTGTCGTTTGTAAGTTTGGAGTGCTGTCAGTGGACAGAGAAATAAAACCAATCGGTGCTGCCTACACCGTGTTGTCCCCCTGCCAGAGTTAGCACCCAACAGGGTTAAACAGGGCAAGTTTTAAAAAGGTTTAGCCCCTAACATGTTTAAAATGGCATTACTAGTGCCTACCCATGTGCAGTGATTCCTTCGGAGTGACTGCTGTAGATGTGACAGAAATGCATGAAAGTTTTGCTAATTCAGATGTGTTTGGTTCTAGTGTTGTAACTGCAGTTAGATTGTTTGGGGACCGTCTACAAACTACTAAGGCCAAATAGTTGAATAATTCAGATTCAATGTGATTGTTTACTTTTCTTGTCACACTGTCACTCTCAAAGTCAACAAGTATTGTGCCTTTTTTAACCACAGTCTGACCATTGCTGTAGGTTGAGGGTTACAAAATGACTGAAAACACATTGTGGGTCGCCCTTTATTTGGCTAGTCTTTTGTTTGTTAGGTATGAGGTTGGCAAAATTTGTTATTTAACACTTCAGAATTTGCTGCGCCGCCAACCTAAGAATAAGATTAGCCTTTGCATGGACTCATAATTTGTAATACTTTCCACATCATACTGATACATTTTTGGCAAGCCAAATAAAGTGTGACACTTATTGTGGGTTTAATAATCCAGGCATTATTATTGCATAATATCAGAACTGCAGGACCGCTTTAACCCTGATAGTGACACCCTGTTCTGAGCCGAGTGGGCAGCCTATTACTCTTCTAAAGCAAATATGCAAACACAGACACAGGGAAGCACAGACAAACTGTTTAGGGACCCAGAGAAGGAACGGGCAGGAGATGAGCTGCTACCTTAAATACACACACACAAAAATCCCCCTTTCTAACTGGATGTATCCAGTTGTATGTGGTGTCTTTTCAGGGTGCACTACTCACCATGTGAGCTTGTCATGGTTCAGTCTGGGGCTCATCTCCTGTGTCCACCGAGACACACAATATAGACAGAGGTTAATTGGGCTCAGATGCTCCTCCATGTCCCGATGGGGTCGGCCTGCCACTCAGCCAAGACTCAGTCCAAGCCCCAGTTTCCACATGAACACACAGGGGCTTTGTTCACATGTGCACTATACTCTGATAGTGGGTTAAAGTGGTTAAGCACATATGCATATTTAACACACAGCTATGTGTGACTAGTCAGTAAATATCAACTAGAAGGTCTGATACCACCTATTTGAATGATTTCCCAAAAATACATTTTGCGGCAAAGCCTGTAATCAACACGCACACCAGGAAATAGACCCACAAATGCTCAGAAAACTCAGGTAAGTAGAAATTAATGGTTTTATTAGAGCATTAACAAAACTTACAGACAACAGTGTCTAAGTAACGACGTACTAAAGTACGTAAAGTGAACAACTATTCATATTGTGAATTGAAAAACAAATGTATTCCCTGTTTTTTTTCCCATTGCTAATGAGAAACAGCTTATTGAAGTTATGCAATTGATGAAATCACAGCTGATTCCCATCTAGGAAGCACACTGTGTTGAGGTTCTTTCAATCACATGATCTTATATTCTAAAAGAGGAATCTTTGGGCTGGTCCTGGCTGGAAAAAGAACAATTTAATGCAACACAAAGAAAGAAGGAAAGAAATGCCTGCACGAGGGCGAGGAAGACGAGTACCAGGACAAGGAAGAGGAGTTAGAATGCGTGGTGGCGCTTAAAGAAGGACAGAGCTAGGGTAACTGATCAAAAAAGAGCTACTATCGTTGACCATGTCACAAACCACAGGCTATCATACAGAGAGGCTGGTGAACGAGGAAAGTCAAATATCAGCCGGGACACAGTGGCATCTACTGTCCGTATTTTCAGAGAAACCAACATGTAGGATATTGCTTCTCCTACAGCAAAGTGTAAATACTGTAAAATTACCATTTAAATTATTAGATTGACTTTATGCCTGGACATTCAGTCCAGAGTTGTAGCGGACAACCTTGTCTTTGGGAACATTGTAGCAATCAGCATAACATCCATTTCTCGGACTCTAGCTAAACACAAAGTTTGGAGTGTGGTCTAGTCCTGCTCTATCTTTAAAGTGTCTTGAGATAATGCTTGTTATGAATTGATACTATAAATAAAATTGAATTGAATTGAATTGAAAGTCCGAATGAAACAACTATACAGAGTTCCTTTTGAAAGGAACAGAAAACGCATCAAAGAACTCCGTCACCAATACGTCCAGATGAGGTTATGCAGTACAGTTGTTACTGTAAACTACTCTATAAACCTGGAGTACATTAGTACATACAGTAGATATACAGTACAGCACAGCAGTGCTGTACTGTACTACACATACACTGTGTCTACTTACTTTCAGAGAGTCATAGAGTTGGAGGCCAATCAAGTCCCACATGAAATTATCTATGTTGACGAGGCTGGCTACAACTTGGCGAAAAGGCGTCGCCGTGTGAGAAACATAATTGGAAAAAGGGCCCCAGTTACCGTGCAGGGCCAGAGAGGAGCCAACATCAAATCAGCAAATGAAGTCTTCACTGCAGCCATTCTTCACCATCTCTGATCGATGCAATACACTGTCTATTGTATAAGGGCATACCTGACACATCTAAAATAATGAATTTTTGTAATGTCAGCTGATGATAGTTTTTTTTTTGTCATTGTGTTATGATTGACTAAATGTTCTTGTTGAAGGAGAACATGTGTTAGTGTTTGGAATAATTATTTGATTTTGAAACATGTTTGCAGTGTTTTGTTAGACATAATGTGTTGTGTTAGTGTATTATTGTATTTTGAAAATTAGTTTTGGAGTTTAGTTTACAATGTGTGATTTTGAGCATGAAATTAACTGTTTTGTCAATTGTGTGTTTTGGGTGTGTTGGTATGTTAAGAGTTTAGGACACTTGTTAAATGTATTGAAAAACCTGTCATAGCAATTGTAAAAAACTGTAATCTTGTTATTTAACTCTCTGCAAAAAAGAAGCAAATATAAACATTTCCCAAAATACCAAACAGTTTTTTTTAACGCTCTCAGGTTTAATGACTGTAAACCAATGATGGCCAAATTAAGCTAAGGTTATCTAAGGTTATATGTTAATCTAAGGTTATATGTTAAAATTTGCAATTTTAAACACTAGCTGTATTGTGATCAAATATTTTAAAATATACACAGAGAGGAAAGACGGGGATGGGTTGACCTAACAAAAACACAACAGCAGGAACGGAGTTTGCAGCTACCCAAACACAAAAACAAACAAACAAACAAAAAACATTGAAAGAGAGACGGACACAAGAAACACAGGACCGAACAGATGCACAGTCAGCAGCAAAGGGGCAAAAACAAAAGTCTACAACATGGACTTCAAGGACTCAGCCAGGCTGAGCTAATAGTCCAAAGTCCAGTGTGGTGTGCCCTTCATACAGGCCGATGATAGCTCCATATACACAAAGTCCAGAAAGGAAAGGGTCCATGTTTTATTAGACAGATTGTGAGGTGGCTTCCACTGTGTTGCAGTCATTTTCTTAGCAGCTGTAAGTACAGCAAACCTGTTTCTGAAGAGCTGAAGGGCTGACAAATCATTAACAATCAAAACGCTTATTATTTACTGTGTTGATTGTTTTATTTTTAAGTATGTTTGAGGGCAGGGAATATGTTCTTTTTAAACAACACACAGATTTTTTGTTTACTGTTTTTTCAGTGTCTTTATTTTGATTTCTTTTTATATTTCTGTACCAAGTTATTGTTAAAATTTGGGAACTGAAAGGCCACCATCCTCTTTCATCCTCTGTAGAATAGACCCTGCTTTCCCCTTTCTGTTGGCTTAGAGCTCCACAGCTACAAGCCCACAGAAGTCCACAGGTACAAATTAGTTTTGCACCGAATGTATCACAAGAAATGTTGCAAAAGTCAAGGCGCAGATTCGTCACTTTGTGATGCGAGACGGCACATATCTGAAGTTCCAGTGACAGATTTGAGAGGTTGCAATCACTGAGTTGTATTTGTGATGGAAAATTAAGTAGAAATTTAAAAACAAATGTACACGAGTAAATGTTGTATTGCAAGTTTGCTTTGTAAATATCAATCTACACATTTGTTAATGTTTTTTCTGTGATTTCACCTTCAGAACACAGGTGTGTGGATATTTTCTACAAATGCAAATTTCAGTTGAGATGTTTTTTACAAGCTCTCATGATTTTTTTCTTTGTGTGACTTCAAATTCAGATATGTGTGTGAAGGTTTTTTACAAGTGCAAATCTTTCCCCCTGCCCTATTCTTAATTCCCACTGTCAAGAAAAATAAAAGAAACTCTTGTTTGATGCTTCATAACCTGTTCTGTAATATGCTGCATCCAGTTATTGACCAGTGAGCAGGATTCCTGTATATCTGTGTTCTACTGCAAATGATTCCGCTAGTGGAAGCTACAGAGATATGCTTTAAACAAGCATGTTTTCCTGCAGCAACCTGAAAAACATGGGACCATTATGCATTTGAAGGAAGATAAAACCTTGTCTGGATCATTATAAAGCACATTATGTGCACCAGCTCTTTAGCAGAATTCATGTAAGTGCAGCGTGAGGTACACAGTCTGTCTTTAACCTACAAATGCTACAGAGATTTCAGAACAGCTAAGAGGCATTGTTAGGCATGACTCAGAGTGTCAAACGCCTTGTTAGCTGTTTCTAAATCACAGTAATGCACAGCCTTACAATAACGCGCCTGGAATTCATATTTCACCATGTCAAATATATTTCACATGTCAAATATCCAAAAGCCAGTAAGTTTTTAGTTTCACACATTATGATTCATGTAAAATAGATGTTTCCACATGTGATGTCTTGCATTTCAAATGGGTCTAAATGTAATTTTTATCTTTTTATAAATGCAGTAAAACGCAAAGGGATTACAAAGAGAATGCACATTTTTAAATATTTACGTCATCAACACATAGACGAAAGGTTACTATAGTTAGTTACCTAACATATTGACGTATATAGTTTGCTCTGTTGCCATGGATGTGAATTGACCTTGAGTTAAGATTGTTATTTTCTCAGATAACATGGAATACCAATTTTTAAATGAAATATTAAATTCTTAAGCAGTGACTCAACCAGTCCCAACACAGCTATCCATTATATTAACACAGTGTCTGAGTGACAGTGCCATACGTACTGTAGCTGAGTTCATACACTCTCTTTCTATATCTCCTTTTTCCTCTCTGTCTTTCTAACATCTTTTATCTATTCTCTGTTTCTTCCCCACTCTCTGTCTACCTTCCTCAGTGTCTTTTGATATGCTAAGCAGCACCCTAGTTAGGGGACAAATAACAAATGCCCCATGTCTGCTGAGCGAGAGAGAGAGAGAGAGAGAGAGAGAGAGAGTTTGAGTGAGGAGAGAAGGGGGATTGTTGGCTTGGTGGCTCCCTACGAGGCATGTCACCCAGGTTCAATAGATGTATATATTATTATCTTTTCCCAGTACATGGTGATAATGATGTAAGACAGGGTAAAGGAAAAAGAAAGGAGTCATTGTACAATGAGGCAGTGAGTCAATAAGTGTGGTTTGTAGGCTGAGAGCCAATTATCTGCACTCTGACGCTATAGTGTACACAGGCAAGCCATTTCCCTGGTGCTGAGGCATATGGTGGCCAACACAAAGCTCTCAATTCCAGCAATAATCTTTTCATTGAACATTCAATATTATCAAAACATTATCATGATTCAACAGTTAATCAATTGTTCAGTTCTTGCCCAGTTACATCGTTTATCTTGTGGAAAATGCATAAGTGACTAAAGATGCAGTTACTCAAACAGACACTAGATGCTGGCTGCTGTAAAAGAAGATTGAGAGGCAGGGGTGGCTGTGGCTCAGTGGTAGAGTGGTGGCCTGCCAATTGGAAGGTTAGGGGTTCAATCCCTGAACCTGCAGTCACATGTCAAAGTGTCCCTAGGCAAGATACTGAACCCCAAGTTGCCCCCAATGCTGCGCATCAGAGTGTGAACATGTGTGAGTGTTTATCTGATGATCAGGTGGCACCTTGTACGGCAGCCTCGGCCACAGTGTGTGAATGGTGAATGTTTCCTGTTTGAGTAGTCGTTAAGAATACAAAAGTGCTATATAAACACAGCACATTTACATAAAGACTGACAATTCAGTATTCCCCTAACAAAAGTTTTCTATGAGGAGTCTCAAAAGCAAATATCCCTTAATCTAATGTGTGTCTTGACAGTTATTTATTAGTAACATATCATGACAATAAAAGGGCTATGTTTTGGGTACGAGTTTACCTTGTTTGACAGATGATCAATCATGGTAGTTGCAGGGTCCATGCCATTTATCAAATGTGGATTCTCACAATTGTCCATTTTCACAGCACTGTAAAAAAAAATCCAGCTCTGGGTTGTTTGCATTTCTTTAAACTAATCACAATTGGCTTGGGCTGGACACAGCGAGGGTGGCTCTGCAAAATAGTCTCTGGAAGGAACTGGTTTTGGTGGAACATTTGCCCATCGCAAAAGAAAACTCCACAAAAAAGATTAAATTAAGTTACCTATTACCACACAATACAGTAAAGTGAGCTATTTATATCAGCTGAACGTTATTTGACCTTACCATTGTATCGCTATGTGTGTACCAATCAGTCCCAAAATGACTCAGTTAGATAGTAAATGTAAATGTGCTGTATTTATATAGCGCTTTTCCAGTCTTAACAACTGCTCAAAGCGCTTCTACATCTAAGGGGAACATTCACCATTCACACACATTCATACACTGTGGCTGGGGCTGCCGTACAAGGTGCCACCTGCTCATCAGATACACACTCACACATACGTACACTCTCCGATGCACAGCACCGGGGGCAACTCGGGGTTCAGTGTCTTGCCCAGGGACACTTCGACAATGACTGCAGGGGCGGGGATCGAACCACCAACCTTCCGATTGGCAGGCAACCACTCTACCACTGAGCCACAGCCGCCCGCTAGTAAAAGTTGTAAACATATAATTTGTAAATCTCTATACAATTATTTACTAAAAGAACTAATTGCCATTGCCAGTGTGATGCTTGTTAGCGCAACGTTTGTTGTTGTTTCCCGTAGTGAAGGGATTTTGAGAACAGAAACACACAAAGAGCAGAAGGTGAGGGACAAAGCCATGGGCTGCACAATTACTATTATCACAATTGCAATGTAACTCTAATGTGCGATTACGTAACCGCAAAAATTCTGCGATTTAAGTAAACAGGTGTTTACAAAAGGTGTGCTGTCTCTGTCCGCACTGCAGTCTCCACGCTGTCACATCCTTCACTTTACCTACATTATTAACAACAGATGAAGCCACCGTGTCTTCAATTAAATTAAATCAAATTCAAATTTGTATATAGTATCTAGGGATGCATTGATACTACTTTCTTCAGACCAAATAGAAGTACTTACATTTGGGTACTTGCCAATACGAAGTAGCCTACCAATATGATTGCTTAATAATACTTTTACGGTTCAGATTTTCTTCACTTTCTGACTGTAACAAAATACAACTTGATGCTGTTGCTGACATTTTAACATTTAACTTTGTGTTTTCCTCGTGGCCAGGTTGGCTCAGTGCTAGAGCAGGTGCACATGTACTTCAAGGTTTATGCTTCAACGCGGAGGTCCAGGGTCCTGTGACAATTTCCTGCAGGTCTTTCACCTGTCGTGTCAAAAATTAAAGGCGGAAAAGCCTAAAAAATAATCTTTACAAAAATCTTTGTATTGACCTAAGCAAACATGGCACTGCCGCCCATTTCACATACATGTAACATGTAACACACAGTGTTTATTGGATTTTAAAACCCCACAACAGTGACTGAGCTTCCAACTTTTCCAAAAATCTTGGAGTGAGATTTGGTGTGGCAAACTCATATTTTGCAGCATACAATGCAATTGCTTTGGCTCTTTCAGCATCCTTCAGGGTTTGAATTGGGATTTGTTATATGTGGGGGGATGGGGGGGATGCCCCCCCAGGAAAAAAAATAAACCATTAAATGGCACTTTCTGGAGAGTTTATGCAAAAAAAATGGAGAAATCAAGTCTTGCATGATATGTGCAAAAATTGTAGGGGTTAAGAGCCTTTGCATTGTTGTAGTATCAACAGGAATTAGGTCATTTAGCATTTACATTATTTACATTATTAACTTCTTATGACATAAGAACTGACCCAGACAATGTGCCAAAAATAATGAGCCACATGAAGAGACAGTAGCATATAACAGCTGAGAAGATTTGGGTCTGTCCCAAAGTTGAATTAATGTTGAGGGATCAACTAAGACCACTGAAATTGTTACGACTGGGGTCGTATTTGTTTTCGTTTTGTGTGTGCCTGTACTATATTTGTCTTCCTATGTAAATAGGCTGTGCTGTTGCTCGTCGCTGATTGGTGGGGGCCGCTGAGTCCTATCTGTGATTGACGGCAGCTGCGCACCACAGTCTTTTTAAGGGAGCAAGATGGCGACCGTCGGAGAGAGACAGGACGAAGCCAGCAGGCCGTCTGCATTTCTCCTCGCCTCCCAACCTGCCACACTTTGTTTCTTTGATTCTGTATAGATCATCCATCCATCCATCCATCTTCGACCGCTTATCCGGTATCGGGTCGCGGGGGCAGCAGCTCCAGCAGGGGACCCCAAACTTCCCTTTCCCGAGCCACATCAACCAGCTCCGACTGGGGGATCCCGAGGCGTTCCCAGGCCAGGTTGGAGATATAATCTCGCCACCTAGTCTTGGGTCTTCCCCGAGGCCTCCTCCCAGCTGGACGTGCCTGGAACACCTCCCTAGGGAGGTGCCCAGGAGGCATCCTTACCAGATGCCCGAACCACCTCAACTGGCTCCTTTCGACGCGAAGGAGCAGCGGCTCTACTCCGAGCTCCTCTCCGATGACTGAGCTTCTCACCCTATCTCTAAGGGAGACGCCGGCCACCCTCCTGAGGAAACCCATTCCGGCCGCTTGTACCCTGGATCTCGTTCTTTTGGTCATGACCCAGCCTTCATGACCATAGGTGAGGGTAGGAACGAAAATTGCCGATAGATCAAGAGCTTTGCCTTCTGGCTCAGCTCCCTTTTCGTCACAACGGTGCGATAAACAGAATGTAATACTGACGCAGAGAGTACGCCGTGCGCATGGTGGCTGCCGCTTCTCTGTTTGTTTGTTTGTTTGTTCTTAGTCTGTTTTAGTCTATTTTTTAACCCGTTTTAATTTATTTTTACTTTCTAATTATTTGTTTTAATAATTGCTTACCGATGTCCTTTGCTGCTGGAAGACTGCTGCTGTTGCTGCTGTTGCCCCTGCCCAACTTGATCACGATTACCACCGGGCTTATGTTATCAGCGTCCGGCATGATGTTGAAATACTCTACTTCTCAACTGCTGAGTCTCAACAGGAACACTACTCCACTTTGCATTACAGCCATAAGACAACTTGGACAACTTGGACTAATGCGCCGACCCCGGTATTGTCACAGAAGTGTTCGAAGAAACTTTGTTTACCATTTCAATGATACATCGACGATCCCCTCGATCTGGTCTTCAGCTGCGCATGTCGCACACCAACGACGTCATCAGAACACTGCCACACCTGGAAATTGTATCAACCATGCCCCCCACCTT
>NC_048416.1:5970133-5984068 GCF_013103735.1 Etheostoma cragini
CCCCCCATCACCCGCAGGCGTAGGGAGGCGACCCTCTCGTCCACCGGGGTAAACTCCAACGCAGCGGCGCTCAGCCGGAGACTTGTGAGTATCCCCACACCCGCCCGGCGCCTCACACCCTGGGCAACTCCGTAGTAGGACAGAGTCCAACACCTATCCAGGAGTATGGTTCCAGAACCGAGATTGTGCGTAGAGTTAAGCCCCACCAGATCTAACTGGTAGCACTCCACCTCCCGCACAAGTTCCGGCTCCTTCCCCCACAGAGAGGTGACGTTCCACGTCCCCAGAGCCAGCGTCTGCCGCCCGGGTCTGGTCCGTCGAGGCCCCTGACCTTCGCTGCCACCCATATGACAACGCAAACGACCCCAGCGGTTCCTCCCACAGGTGGTGAGCCCATGGGATGTATAGATCAGTTCCTAATTATATGGGTGGACCTTTCAATGTGTTTATTTTTCTCCTGTTTGTTTAGTTAGGAAGGTAAGTTATTGTTATTCTTTTGGGCCCTTATGGGTTGTTAGGTTATCTATATTATTTTACTTTCCAGACAGGGTTGTTTTTGGTTGTTGTTTTAATAGTAGGCCACCCTACAGTTTAGTTAGTTACCTTTTGTTTCTTTGGTTACTTAACCTTTATGTTAATACATAAATGATTGTGTCCAATAAAAATATTGGGACCTACGTTATGTTTTGTGGCTGCTTGGGGGACGGGGAAAATGGGGCAAGTTAAACAGTTTTATGTTGCGTCCTAGGCACCTCTAGACTGGGGCGTAACATAATTGGGGGCTCGTTCCGTTTTTCTTGTTACGCTTTGTTTTTGTGTCGGTTCGGGCATGTCCTTTTTGTGTTCTGGTTGGCGTTGTTTTTTGGTGTGTGGGGGATTACGGAGTTTTCACTGGATGAGTTTGTGGCTAGACCTTCTTTGGCTAAACTTGAGAAATGCAAAAAAACAGACCTGTTGTTGGTAGCAAATTATTATGAAGTGCAGGTGTCGTACAGTGCCAATAAAGCGGAGCTTAAACAGTTTCTGTGTGCAGAGTTGGTGGAGCAGGGCGTCTTGCCGGACCTGGCTGCTGAAACGGCTGTTGCTGCTGCGGGTGGCGCGGCGGGTGACGTACCGATGGCGGAGGTGAAAGTGGCGGGGGCTGCTGGCATGCTCGCTGCTGGTGTGGGTTTGAAGCCGGCCACGGATCCTGTCATGGGTAACATGACTACGGAGGATCTCCGCATTACCCTCCAGATAAAGGAGGTAGAGACCAAAAACCGACAGCTGGAAGTGCAAGCCATGGGTTTGCGGGTCAGAGCTCTGGAGCTGGAAAGAGGTAACCCTGTAGTCTCCACCCCAACGTCTCCTCTTGAACGCAGCACTGTTTCTGTTCCGGCTTTTGACATCAATAGGCACATTGAACTAGTTCCTCCCTTTCGTGAGTCAGAGGTTGACTCGTATTTTAGCGCTTTCGAGCAAATAGCGGCTGCCCTGAGTTGGCCCAAAGAGTTTTGGTCCCTTCTCCTCCAGTGTAAGTTAATGGGGAAAGCTCAGGAGATCTGTGCCTGTCTTTCTATTGAGGATAGTCTTGACTATAACATATTGAAAAAGACTGTGTTGCAGGCTTATGAGTTGGTCCCCGAAGCTTATCGACAGAAATTTATAAACCGCGAGAAAACCGCTAACCAGACATATGTTGAGTTTGTGCGTGACAAGAGCGTTTTGTTTGATAAATGGTGCCAAGCGTGTAATGTTAAAACTATGGCGGAGATTAGAGAGCTGATCTTGCTTGAGGAATTCAAAAAGTGTTTGCCAGAGCGCATCATGATTAATTTCGTAACAAAGTACTGCAAAGTACCGCAGCTGTCACACATGTCAAGTCGTGGGAAAGCCCAATCAACCTGTTCCCCCGGCACCACTTCATCCGATTCCTGTGCTTGGTGAGCCGTTTGAGAAAGTGTTGATAGATTGTGTGGGTCCGTTGCCACGAACTAAATCAGGACATCAGTATGTTTTGACTGTGATGTGCGCTGCTACGCGGTACCCAGAGGCCATTCCACTGCGCACCCTCAGAGCTAAGCCGGTTGTGAAAGCGCTCATTAAATTCTTCACAACTTTTGGTTTGCCCAAAACTATACAGAGTGACCAAGGTACAAATTTTATGTCCAAACTGTTTGCACAAGTGATGAAAGAGCTAAAAGTTAAACATGTAACATCGAGTCCTTACCACCCAGAGTCCCAAGGAGCACTTGAGAGGTTCCACCAAACCTTAAAATCAGTGTTGCGTAAATACTGTCTCGAGTCCAGAAGAGAGTGGGATGAAGGTCTCCCACTTCTGTTATTTGCTGTGCATGAAACTCCACAGGAATCGTTGGGTTTCAGTCCTCGTGAGTTGGTGTTTGGTCATACCGTGTGCGGTCCTCTTGGTCTTCTTAAGGATAAGTGGTTGTCCGAGTCGCCAAAAGCTGAGCATAAGGTGCTTGATTATGTCAGTTCTTTTCGTGAGCGTCTTAACTATGTGTGTCAGTTAGCCCGTGATAACATGACGCACAGTCAGGTTAAAATGAAGCGTCGCTATGACAAAAAGTCTGTTCTTCGTGTTTTTAAATCAGGTGAGAAAGTTTTGGTGCTGCTGCCGTTACCTGGATCCAGTCTGCAGTCTCGGTTTTCGGGTCCATATACGGTGGATAGGAAGATCAGTGACACAGACTATGTGGTGCTAACCCCAGACCGGAAGAGAAAATTGAGAGTATGTCACGTTAACATGCTGAAACATTACTTTTCCAGATTGAGAGATTCCCCGCCGTCTCCCGCTGTGCCCGTGATGTCCGTGCCTGCTCCTCAGTACCTTCTGGCTGATGATGGTTTGGCAGAGAAAAGTGGATTGATGCCGGCCGCTCGTTTAAGAAATTCAGAGGTATTGGGTAACTTGGAGGACTTTTTGTCCCATCTATCTGATTCGGCCAGTGCGCAAATTGTGAACTTGATTGAGGATAACTTATTGCTTTTCTCTGACCATCCCAGGCAAACGTCGGTCCTTTATCACGACATTGATGTGGAGGACCACAGACCCATAAAGCAGCATGCATATAGAGTGAATCCGTCGAAAAGAGCTATGATGCAGCAGGAGGTGAATTATCTGGTTGAGCATGGGTTGGCTGTTCCCGGTGTAAGCGCTTGGAGCTCGCCCTGCGTTTTAGTTCAGAAACCTGATAATACTCCTCGTTTTTGTAATGATTAGCGCAAAGTGAATTCAGTTACCAAACCCGATTCTTTTCCGCTCCCTAGGATGGAGGATTGCATAGACCGTGTAGGCTCCGCCACGTATGTGACGAAGCTGGACCTGTTAAAAGGTTACTGGCAAGTTCCTTTAACACCAGGGGCCTCGGAGATATCTGCTTTCATTACACCTGATACTTTTCTCCAGTATACCGTCATGCCATTTGGATTGCGTAATGCGCCCGCTACATTCCAGTGGTTAATGCGCATTGTTTTATCTGGCATCGATAATTGCGAAGCATATTTGCATGATGTTGTTGCTTATTCCTCAAATTGGACTGACCATCTTAATACACTGTCCCTTATTTTTAGTCGTCTCCGTGAGGCTTCCCTCACTCTTAACCTCGCGAAATGTGAGTTTGGGAGAGCCACTGTTACCTATTTGGGTAAGCAGGTGGGTCAGGGCAGGTGCGTCCTTTAGCTGCAAAAGTGCAGGCAATTATTAGGGGTCCAAGCCCGAGGATGCGTGCACCGCGGTAATCGCAAGTGATACGCGGTTCACACAGCAGGGCTGTGGAACCCTATTGTTTTCGTAAGGATTTTTCTTCCTTCTTCTCCATTATTATTCTTCTCCGCATAAAAGTGGTACTGCAGCCTAAACCGAACATGGTGGCGACGCGCAATTTTCAGGACTGGTCCAAAACTCCGCAGAGACCTCAGGCGCAAAATATTGTCCCACTTCCGACACTAGGTGGCGCTATACCACAAAAAACGTGTTTTGCCCTATAACTCCCAAACCGTACATTGGACATTAACAAACCTTACATCCACGCGTTCTCTGGATCCTACTGAATCTCGTGATGTAGGCCACGCCCACTTCCGCCTAGACTTTTATGCGTAAAAAATCGCGATTTATCGAAAACAAACTTTTTCGAACTCCTCCTAGACTGTGCAATGGATCTGCAAGAAACTTGGCACATAGCATCTTCAGACTGGCCTGACAAAAAGTTGTATAAAGATTTTTTATAGAATAAAAATTGCGCATATTACGGCCAACCAAATTTGTGTAGCTAACTCTGAAGAAACTGACTTTTTTGACGAACATTGGCCACTAGGGGGCGCTATAAATACAACAAGTTTATATCTCATGAACCGCTCATCTTAATTTTACGAAATTTGATCGATACCATCTAGGCCCACTCCTGGGGCGGTCCTTACAGTTTGGTACTGATTGGATCAAGTGGGCGTGGCCTATGGGCCAACGTTCAGATTAACCACTTCCACTAAAGTGAATTACTTGAAATTAACAGCGCAGATGTGGAAAGACAGAGTTTCACTGTGATATTAATCTCCCCGGGTCGCTGGGGACGACTTGCGAGGGGAGGCTTGGACCCCGTTGAAACTGCGTGCAGTTCTAGTTGATTTTCCGGTCCCACAGTCCAAGAAAGCCTTGCGTCGCTTTCTTGGTATATGTGGATCTTACCGTGGGTTTTGTCGCAACTTTTCTGATGCGGTGGTTCCTCTCGCGGGTCTTGTAAGTCCTTTAAAGGAGTTTGTTTGGTCTCCCGCGTGCCAGGCTGCTTTTGATTCTGTCAAGGCATTGCTGTGTAGTGCCCCGGTTCTCGCTGCACCCTGTTTTACGCGTCCTTTTAAACTTGAAGTCGACGCCAGCGCTTACGGTGTAGGCGCTGTGCTTCTGCAGGAGGATGATCAGGCGATTGATCTGTTACTCTTCGAAAAAGTTTAATAAGCATCAGCTTAACTACAGCACCATCGAAAAGGAAGCTTTAGCCCTCCTTTTTGCTTTGCAGTATTTTGAGGTTTATCTCGGGTCTAGCTCACAGCCTATCATTGTTTTTACTGATCACAATCCGTTGATATTCCTTGCTAATATGCGAAACTCCAACCAGCGGCTTATGCGTTGGTCTCTTCTTCTGCAAGATTTTAACTTGCAGATCTAAAATAAGAAGGTTACCAAAAACATAATGGCAGATGCTTTGTCTAGACACCAAGGAGTTGAACCAAGTTGGGGGTTGGTTCAGTTCTTAGTTGTGGGGGTGTTACGACTGGGGTCGTATTTGTTTTCGTTTTGTGTGTGCCTGTCCTATATTTGTCTTCCTATGTAAATAGGCTGTGCTGTTGCTCGTCGCTGATTGGTGGGGGCCGCTTAGTCCTATCTGTGATTGACGGCAGCTGCGCACCACGGTCTTTTTAAGGGAGCAAGATGGCGACCGTCGGAGAGAGACAGAGGGAAGCCAGCAGGCCGTCTCCATTTCTCCTCGCCTCCCAACCTGCCACACTTTGTTTCTTTGATTCTGTATAGATCAGTTCCTAATTATATGGGTGGACCTTTCAATGGGTTTATTTTTCTCCTGTTTGTTTAGTTAGGAAGGCAAGTCATTGTTATTCTTTTGGGCCCTTATGGGTTGTTAGGTTATCTTATTTTACTTTCCAGACAGGGTTGTTTTTGGTTGTTGTTTTAATAGTAGGCCACCCTACAGTTTAGTTAGTTACCTTTTGTTTCTTTGGTTACTTAACCTTTATGTTAATACATAAATGATTGTGTCCAATAAAAATATTGGGACCTACGTTATGTTTTGTGGCTGCTTGGGGGACGGGGAAAATGGGGCAAGTTAAACAGTTTTATGTTGCGTCCTAGGCAGCCCTAGACTGGGGCGTAACAATAAGAACCACTGATTTACATAAATTCTAATCCTTTCACCCTCATCCTCTGTGCCCCACTTACTGTATTTACTTTTTTGGGAAAATAAAGACTATGTGTTCATTTTATAAAACATTGAATGTATTATTTACAGTTACATTTAGAGATGCACCGAGGTTAGAGAAGCACCATAGTGGCCCAACGTTGCAGTATCGTATAAATAGTATATTAGCCTGTAGCTCAGATGATTTTCATCAGATTTCTGCTCATGTTTACAACTTTGTGCACATTTAAAATATAACTCCTCCCATCTCTGTTGTCCGAGATTTGGAAAGTTGTAATACAGTCTGCTGTGCATGTCATTGCTCCGCTGATATGGAAGTATCTCATTCGGACCGTCTGACAGACACAGAGGCCCATTCGGGTCTCTGTTCTCTGACGGAGTTTAGAGGTGGCTGTAAGCTGCTCTTCATCCGAGGACTAAGCACAGATGCAACGCGTCCACTAAAATGAACTGAAGTTTCTACACTACCAGCCACGCTGCTCACCTTTATTGTTACAGAAGAGTGATCACAAAGCGACGGACGGGTCTGTGATACTGAGAGCTCATTCCTGAAGCCGGGGAAATGCACCTGGGATGGATTGGGAAATGAAAATGTTTTCAGTTTGCGACAATTAGAAAATTCCACAGACAGGGAGCACTCTTGAGATTGGGTTTTTTTTATTTTCTCCAACTTGCCTATTGTATGTTTTACTTATTATTATATTTACTTATTTTTATAGCTTTAGTTACTTTGCATATTCATATCGATTATACAAAATATTATGAATGATGTATCAATTATGTATTAAAGTGGAAAGAGGGACTTTATTGGTCCTGTGGTGAAATTCACAAGTTAGCTGCCAAGTCAAACTTCCACTGTTATTTTGGTAAAAGTAACTCAAAAGTAGTGTAACGCATTACAATTTAGACACAGTAATATTGTAATATAAAGTTTTACTCTCAAATGAAAGTAACATGTACTGCAGTCAGATTTGCTGTGTTCCCTTGGAAGGAATCCCTTCACATGGGTAAGCACTTGTAATGCCATTTTAAGCATGTTTAGAGGCTAAAAACACGTTTAAAACTTGCCCTCTTTAGCCTGTTGGGTGCCAACTCTAGCAGGAGGATAACATGGTGTAGGCAGTACCAATTATTTTCGTTTTCTTACTACTAACAGCACTCCAAATTTCCAAAAAACACAGCTATGTGTTGGAATCGACCGGAATTCTCCTTTAATTTGGTCAAATATTAAGTTTAAAAAACGGTATAGCACATTTTTTGTACATTTTTTGTACATATACATTTTTTGTACATATACAAAAAATGTGTATACATATATATATATGTAAATATATATATATGCTTGTTTACCTTTCTATGATCAACTTGAGAAATACACATTTCAAAATGTTGGTATTTTGTGCATTTCCTTAAAAATCATGCATGTAGACTCATGATACCATTATATTGTAATTGCAGTATTGTAAATCGCAGTATGACTTGTTCTGCAAATCATGCAACCCTACTATGGATATGTACCGTTCATCCAGACTAAGACTTTACAAGCTGTATACCTGTAATCAGGCTTGCCAACATTTTGTGACAACTGTTTTAATGTTGCAGATGTGTTAAAGAGAAAGTAGGGTTGATGTACTTATTCATTCAGAGTGGAGTAACAAGCCGGAGTTCCCGTACCAGTAGTTGACATTTTGTGTTTATAATAAATTCTGTATGGCATAATTGTGGAATAGACATTTATGATATATCCCAAATTAATTTATAGGCTACCATTTATGCATATTCCTTCTTAACTGTGTTTTGAGTGTGGTGTTGATGAAAAATGAACTCGTTAAACCATGTCCATCATCTTTCCCTACTATTAACCATGTTGATTGGGTTACCAGAACGGAACTTTGGAAAGAGGCAGACTAAGCATACAAACCTGCCAATAGAAAATACTCACATGGATTGTCTTGGAGGAAATGAAAACCTGTTTCGTTGTTTGTCAGATATGATGACTAGTTGGCATTAAGGGCTTTTCACTAGTGGTGGGCGGATGGATCCAAATATCGATATTACTGATACCAATGTTGGAATTGATTTTGACCAATACCAGTGTAAGATAATAGCAAGATAAGATTGATACTTTAGTTTCAGTTTCTCTTCAGTTTACAATGCTGCGGTTTCATCAAAGAGGCGACCTGTCTGTGTAAGTGTCGCTGCTTTTAGGTGGCATGCACACTTTGCTCCTTCTTCCCCCTCTTGTGATTTAATGTTGTACCGTCACGTGACTCAGCAGGGCCAGGCTAACAATCTAGCACGCACCCAGGCTTGGCCACAGCCAGCAAAACACACGCGCACACACATACACACACACACACACACACACACACACACACAAACAAGCAGAACTGAGACGGAGCAGAAGAATGTCAGAGAGGAAGAGAAGTGCCGTGTGGCAATTTTTTCAGGCCAAAAAGAAACTACGGCAAGATGTATAATTTGTGAAAAGGCTGTAAGATACAGTGTTAACACATCGAATGTACAACCATATGAAAATTCTGTCCTCTTCCACTGCGAAGTGAATCTCCAGGGTCTACTACGCTCTTCATGTGAAGGACAACACTCTGCGATTAAACGCCAGGCGATCAATGTGGTAACCATGGGGATTCTGTGCACTACAGCATCCCTGCTGTAAAACTGAATGACGTTAGCTGACTGTGGTATCATATGTCCCTAATCACAGGTCTATGTATTACAAATGATGGTAATCCTAGTCAACGGATCCTAGTCAACGGACTGTTGCCTGCCAACCGGAAGGTTGGTGGTTCGATCCCCGCCCCTGCAGTCATTGTCGAAGTGTCCTTGGGCAAGACACTGAATCCCGAGTTGCCCCCGGTGCTGCGCATCGCAGTGTGAATGTGTGTGAGTTTTTATCTGATGAGCAGGTGGCACCTTGTACAGCAGCCCCGGCCTCAGTGTATGAATGTGTGTGAATGGTGTTTGTTTCCTGTAGATGTAAAAGCGCTTTGAGCAGTTGTTAAGACTGGAAAAGTGCTATATAAATACAGCACATTTACATTTACATTGCGTTGATAGCTAAAGTAAACTAAATTAGCATAGTCATAATTACTGACATTACCCAGTAAATCCAGTCTTGTGCCAAGGCTTTGACAAGCAAAAGCCCCGCTGTCTATATTCTGAAAACTGTTTAGAAAACAGTTGTATATTTTAGAAAACTCAAAAACGAGCAAGAATCAGTCTCTTGTTTATTGATTAGCACTGCTCGTTATTTGCAAAGGGCAAAGTTCAACACAATTGAATTCATTAAATTTTATTTATTGTATCAATTCATAAAAAGAGTTATCTCAAAACACTTAACATAAGGTGTAGGTCTAGACCACCCTCTGTAATTTACAAACACTCAACTGTTTTAAGTAATTCAACTCTTTTACGGGATGGCGCCCGCTTGTCACTTCGCCTGTCAAACGGCCCCCCTACCTGCCCACTCGCCTCTCAATGAAAAAGATTTATGCGGCTCGACAATGCCTCCGCGTGTGAAAAGCCCTTTAGCATGTAACATGTATACTTTTTGTCTTGTTGAATTGCATTTTAATTAGTTTAGGGCGTCAAAATAAAAACTGGATGCTTTGCATTGCGTCATTTATGCATGATAGATTTCTTCCATGAAAATAATTTACCAAAGAGCACATCTCCAGAAAGTCAAATTTTCCTGTTAAGTTCAGGAATTTAGTAAAATATTTTTTTTTTTTTATTGCAAATTTTTGAATGACTAACCTTTGAGAAGTGGCGCCAAGGGAAAAATAAAACAATTTAACTGCAGTAAAGTATTGTGGTTGTTGGCTCAGTGGCCCTTGAGCTACGGCAAAGTGATAGAAATAGTGGAGGAAAAGTGTGAAAGATTAATGATCACAGAAGAAACGAAAGTCAGGCTTCTCTCCATTAAGTAATCCAAAAAGAAGTCAGATTAGGCCACAAAAAAGATTTGTGTGATTCTGATTTTCACACTGACTAGGCTTACATTGATTTGACTGCTTTTTAGCTTGCAAAAGGACCTAATCACTTTGGGGTTAGCATGCTACTACCGTCTGACAGGCCATAGACCTTGAATACAAATAAATACAAATTCTAATCTCATATCCATCCCTTCACAGTCAGACAAATGTCAGATCCCATTTCAACCTTTCCTCTGGGAAGATTCTTTTGGGGTTTTTTGCTGAGCAGATGCAGGCTGATGTCAAAGGCTGTTAAAATTATTCATTTTAGGAGGCTACTAACCTTCTAGCCTACAGTGTTGTTGGCTGTTTATCTTCTTTTACAGGGACATCAAATGTTTTGGCAGCCCGTACCTTCAAACTAAATTAAGACTTTTTCTAGTTAAAACCCAAATTTAGCAAAAAGAATTGAGGATTCAGTTTAATCTTCCCACAGCCCATTTGTTGGGTCCCAGCCAAACTAAGTAGTGTCTGATAAGTTCTGTTTTTGATTAGCGCTTTCCAGACAGTCTCATGGTAAAGGACCACGAAAAGATTGTTTGTTCATTTGTGAAGATTATCTTGCTGAACAACAGATGTAAGTCTCATGCACTTTGGATTGCCACAGAGCTTTTTTCTGCAATCATCTTAAATCCAATGGAACAATCTGTGGCAGGAACCAGGGTGATGTTAACTTCGGGTTGGCCTATAAAAATACGTAATTCCTGCAACACTCTATTCAGAGGTCTGTAACCAAGCTAACATAACGTTGAGATGTGGGGGGGGGGAAATCTCCTTGAACCCGTCATGGTCAAAGAGCCTAAGGCAAGCTTTACTGCAAATGTGAGGATTACAGTCAGTAAACCACTTCTGTCACTTTTGCTTATGGAAAATTGCGGTTTCAGTGAGGAGAATCTGAGCTTTTCCTTCATGGGGCCACTTAATTAAGGCCTAATCAAAGAAGCTAAAGTTATCCCTGGTGCCTCTCACAGTTAAATATGTCACACAGCTCTCTTTAGTTCCTGTGTATTGCCTCTAACCGTATCTTCTTGCATCAAATATTTTTTAAAGGCTTCTGAATTGGGAATTTGCTACTGGGGGGGGGGGTTTGAACTTGAAATATCAGCTCAATTTGAATGCTGTTATGTGCCTCTCAGTCTGTCAAGAAATTTGGAATAAAATATGTTTAATTATAGCAGTGAAAATAAAATTTAGCTAAAGGCCTCCGTTAAGTACATTGGACTCCCTCAATGTCTCCCCTACCTCTCTATCTCTGTCTTTCTCTCTCTCTCATCATCATCCAACAATGTCCTGGTTACCTCAATAAAGTGCTTATAACCTATATTTCTGAGCCAAGTATATCTTTCACATTGTTAATTAGCCTGTCAGTCTCTCCCTCCCTCTCCCTCCTGTCAGTCCTTTACCCAGTTTGGTTGTATTCAAATCAAATTGACATCCTCACTAAATATCCCAGTGCAATAACTGTTTTAGTTCAGTGCACTAACAACCTTCTTGATCATGCCCCACTCCTCTCTCTCAATCCTCTCCTTTTAAGAGTTCATATTATGCATGAATCAAATTTATATCACCCCCAAATGAATTACTTGACTGCGTCTGCCACCTTCCTAATCAGGCCCTCACACCTCTCTCGTAATCAACCACTGAGTTTCCACATCAGCAGAAACGAGTACGGTGTCTGTTTTATTTGTAAGAAGTAGCGCATCCCATCAAATATTAACAACATGCTCGCTAGTGAGCCGCTTTGTAGTTGCGACTTGACCAATGAGGAAATTGTGTTGCAAGGGCCGGTATTTTCTGTTTGAAGGTTGGGCTTGTAATAAGTGTCTGGGTTCATTATGTTGGGATGCGCTGGTGATGAATAACCAATCACAAAAAGCTGTAGGGTTTGTGGGGCCGTTTAGCATTTTGATTACATCATCATGTCTGTGTTCAATTCCGACATCTAAGGGAGCTCTGATTTAGTCAAGTATGAATATGATCAAAGAATATTTCATAAGGTTACACAACGTCTATGCTCTAGTTTGTGTATGGCACATATATAGAATATTTACATGTGCTTAATATAAATACAAAAGACGTTATGCAAAGCTACCTTGAAAACCCTGAAAAATGCATTCAAACAGATTTTGGGTTGGAGGAGAAGAACATATAAAATCCATGACACCTTGCTTAAATATACCTCACGCAGGGGGCGCTAGCGAGCAAGCTATGGAGTAGACGCATCCAACCAGGATCCCGCAGAATTTTTATTTTAAATTCTGTACAAAAGGCACCTTTTGACGAATGTTACTTCTTTATCTGACTTTTTTACGTTGTATCATACTCCTGCACGTCATCCTACGAAAAAACAAATGGCTGGCAAGTCTACTAAGTCCCGCAACGCGACTGCTCTGTCCACGAGGCCCAGTGGTCCCGGACCATGGTGATAAACCTAGCCCAGCTGACGTGACGCTAACCACTCAAGCTTTCAGGCAAGATCTGCTCACGTCGCTTTGTGAATATATTGGTCATATAATCAAGTCGGAGATTAGAAGCGTGCTGGAAAAGGAAATGGAGGAATTCAGAGGCGACATCAATGTTGTACGGGCGTAACTGCGATCTTATCAAAACTCGATCACTACAGAGCTAGCCACGTTGAAAAGCACCACTGGCGAGATGGAGAGATGTCTGTCTTTGTGTATGATTAATATATATTGTTACACTGCAGCGTGAAGTGGAGCGTCTCAAGGCTCAGTCGGAATCATCACAGGACAAATGTGAGGACTTAAGAGTCGGGTTCAAGGAGGAATAATATCAGGATCGTGGGAGTACCGGAGAGCCATGACAGCTCTACAGGCGCCATCTCAGTCCTACTCCAGAGGGCGCTCGGCTTAGCGGAGGCGCCAGTGTTGGATAGATGTCATCGCTCGCTGCTGCCCAAGTAAGGCGTCCGACCACGCGTAATAGTGGCCTGTGTGCACTACTTCCAGGACTGTGCCAACATCCTTCGCCAAGCCAGGGAGAAACAACAGATCAAACTGGACGGGATGACGCTTTCGGTCTACCCAGACTACACGGCGCGAGTGGCCAAAGCTCGAGCAGGATACAACGGGGTGAGGCAGCAACTTCGGTGTCTGGAGGGGGTCCGTTGTGGGATCCTTTACCCGGCCCGCCTTCGTATTACACACAACAACCAGGAGCAGATCTTCACGACGCCAGAGGAAGCCCAGACGTACATCAGCAAAAACTTTCCTGCACGTGAGACTGCGTAATTTGAGAAATTGCTGATTTCCCGTTTAATTGTTGTTATGCCATATATCCGAGCAATTATTATCCCCAATCAGCTTGCAGCTCTTCTCTGAGATTATGCTTATATCTCCCCTTCGTCAGAAAGATTTCCTGGGCTCCCTTGTTCTTAGCTTTATTGCTGCATTGGCTGCCATGGTAAATTTATGCATCTCGCTTTTCTCAAGTGTTACTTATGTGCCCTAATTGTTTCATGAGTCATGTTCTGTGGATCTGGGTGTTTAGTTAGGTGTTACCCTATTGTATCCATGTTAGGGTTTAGCCTTATGGTAGGTAAGGTTAGTGCGACCTGGAAGTTCTGTACAGGTCAGCATGGGGAACCAAGGTCTTTTTGCTTTTGTTTATGTTTTTTGTGCTATGGGAAACAAATTATGCTTGTTTGGACACTCCACTCTCAGGGTCCTGCGTCTCACCTATAGTTTCACTTTTGTCTTGGGTATAATACAGGTTTACACTACATCTAGAGAATGGCTAATAACACAACTTTGGGTTCAATCAGATTCATGAGTTGGAATATTAGAGGGATACAACATCCTATCAAACGCAGCAGGGTTTTTACTCACTTAAAATCACTGGGTTCAGATATTATGTTTCATCAGGAGACCCACCTCTGGGATACTGAGCACAATAAACTAAAGAAGGGCTGGATCGACCAGATTTTCCACTCCAATTATGGTGATAGGTCCAGGGGGGCGGCGATACTAATAAGGAAAGGTGTTCCATTTGTG
>NC_048416.1:5984168-5992181 GCF_013103735.1 Etheostoma cragini
CCCCTGGAATGTCATACACCACTATATGGGAGTCACTCAAAGCCTATCTTAGAGGACAGATTATTTCATATGCGGCTCACAAGAAAAAAGAACGAATCAAACGTCTTATAGAATTAACCCAACAGATATCGAACATTGACAACAGTTTAGCTCAGGACTTTACTCCTGATCTCTATAAAGAACGGCTATTGCTGAAAACAGAATATAATAACCTTTCCATAAAACAGACAGAACGGTTAATACATAAAACAAAACAATCATACTATGAGCACGGCGATAAGGCAGGAAAATTACTGTGTCATCAACTTAGACAGGCAGCAGCACGTAGGGCAATTCCTGAAATTAATCTTTCGTCAGACTCCACGTCCACACATCCCCAGGTCATAAATGACCAATTTAAGGCATACTATGAGGAACTTTACACATCGCAAACCTCCGTGAACGCAGCCAAAATTCAAACCTTTCTTAATGGCCTGGAATTACCAAAAATTAGTACAGAAGACCGAGCTTTCCTTGATGCCCCCATAACAAATGCTGAAATATCACAGGCAATAAGCTCTATGCAGAGTGGGAAAGCACCCGGACCTGACGGGTTTCCTGTCGAGTTTTATAAGTCATTCTCACACACATTGGTAGCTGTTTTTGAACTCCCTGTTCAAGGAAATTATCTCGATAGGGATACTGCCTACAACCATGACGCAGGCTACAATTTCTGTCATATTGAAAAAGTACAAAGATCCCTTGAGTTGTGGTTCCTACCGCCCCATTAGCCTCTTGTGCTGTGACTACAAAATCCTTACTAAGGTGCTAGCACGTCGTTTGGAAGTGGTGATACCTAATATCATCGATCCTGATCAAACAGGCTTTATCCCAGGGAGGCAGTCATTTTATAACATGCGGCGGCTGCTTAATATACTTTATTCTACTCACTCGGTTTATCAACCGGAGCCGCGCTCTCCCTCGATGCTGAGAAGGCCTTTGACCGTATCAAGTGGAACTATCTGTTTACGGTATTGGATGGGTTCGGGTTTGGCACTTTGTTTACTTCTTGGATTAAGCTATTGTCTACTTTGCCAACAGCGTCAGTATGCATTAATCTGATTAGGTCCAACCCGTTCAGGTTGCAAAGAGGAACTCGACAGGGGTGCTGCCTCTCACCATTTCTATTTGACATAGCCATTGAACCTCTTGCCATAGCACTGAGAATGCGACAGGGTATCCCTGGTATCGTTAGGAACGAGTCGATGCATAAAGTTTCGCTGTACGCGGACGACCTGTTACTCTACATATCCAACCCAACAGAATCGATCCCCAAGCTTATAGACCTGCTACAATTATTCGGAAAACTATCGGGCTACAGACTAAACCTCTCCAAAAGTTCTCTTTTCCCTATCAACCAACTGGCGATTTCCGCAAATTACAGTAATCTTCTTTTTAAATTGGAGCCCCAGTCCTTCACCTTTCTGGGTATCAGGGTTACACAACATTACAAGGACCTATACGATTGCAATTTCAAATTGTTACTAGAGCGCACAAGTCAGGATTTCCAAAACTGGTCGGCACTCCCTCTTACACTGGCTGGCCGAGTAAACACGGTAAAGATGACTATCTTGCCTCGATTCTTATATCTATTTCAGATGATCCCTATCATATTAACCAAGTCTTGTTTCAAAAAGCCGAATAGTAACATCACCTCCTTTATGTAGGGAAATTCTACCCCTCGCATTAAAAGAGCTTACTGGAGATGCCTAAGGAAGTAGGTGGGCTGGGTCTGCCCAATTTTTTGGTTTTATTATTGGTCAGCTAACATCTACAAACTGAATTATTGGATTTCTACATACAGAAATAAGAAGGGGCAACATGGGCCTCTATGGAACTTAACTCCAATTAACTCTCACCCATATCCATTCTGAGTGGTCCCCTTCCCGTCAGCGTAGGTCTTCATGGTTGGAACTCAGTTGTCAAGAACACGCTTAATATTTGGTTCCAATTCAGGAAACATTTTGATTTAAGTCGGGCAATTTCTTTTCTCCCACTAGCAAATAATCACTTGTTTCCTCCATCCCAGATTGACACTGCCTTCCAAGTATGTAAGTAACGGTTTGGTGTTTTTTGGTGACCTTTTTGTTAAGGGCTCATTTGCTCCATTTGACAAACTTTAAAAAGACCACAACCTCCCCAAAAATCATTTTTTCAGATACTTACAGGTACGCAGCGTTGCTAGGAAACACATTCCATTTCCATCCTTGCCACCCAGAATGTAAATGTAAATGTAAATGTGCTGTATTTATATAGCGCTTTTCCAGTCTTAACAACTGCTCAAAGCGCTTTTACATCTACAGGGAACATTCACCATTCACACACATTCATACACTGTGGCTGGGGCTGCCGTACAAGGTGCCCACTGCTCATCAGATAAACATTCACACACATTCACACTCCGATGCGCAGCACCGGGGGCAACTCGGGGTTCAGTGTCTTGCCCAAGGACACTTCGACAATGACTGCAGGGGCGGGGATCAAACCACCAACTTTCCAATTGGCAGGCAACCGCTCTACCACTGAGCCACAGCCGCCCATGGAAGTGCATACCATACTGCCCCTGGACCCCATAATGAAGAGAAGGGTATCTAAAATCTATAAAAACAGTTCTGTTCATTGACCCCCCCAGTGGGATAATGCAAGGCCGGCATGGGAAGAGGACATGGGCGTTACATTGTCCGATGATACATGGCGATGTAGTTTAAAACGCATACACACCACCTACGTCTTTATGCAGAAGACATGGCCTTATTCAGTTTATAATTGTGCATCGACTGCATTATTCACCTGAGAAACTTGCTCAAATATATCCCGGCACCAATCCTCTGTGCCCGAGGTGTGGTCACAGCCCAGCCAAATTGGGTCACATGTTCTGGTCTTGTAATTCACTTAACAACTTCTGGGCGAGGGTCTTTGAAGCGGTCTGCTCCATTTGTGACAAAACAGTAGATCCTGATCCAACAGTTGCTATTTTCGGGACATTCCCATCTGTAGGACAACTTACGGCACTCCAGGCAAACGCTGTAGCATTTATTACACTTCTAGCCCGGAGACAAATTATTTTTAACTGGAAGTCTGTGAATACTCCCTCGTTTAGAAACTGGGTCAAAGAGGTACTCTCTGCTATGTCATTAGAGAAGTTGAGATATAATCGGATTAATTCACGTGATAAATATACTAAAACCTGGGCCCCTTTTATAGATTTTGTTGAAAATGTATACCTCGATTGATATAATTCTCCTTTGTCCACCAATTGTATAAAGTTATATATGGTATGATGCTGTACAATGTTCCCAGTTTGAGTAGTGTGGAGCTAGGTCCAGGAACTGTGTGTAGCTATATTTTGTGTACCCACCTTTTTTTTGGTTTCTTTATATATTTGTTTTGTTTTGTTTTTTTCTTATATGTTTGAGCCTTGGTATTGGGGTTGGGACGGGTTGGTAATATGTTGTATTTTTGTCGTTCCTTCCATGAAAATTGAAAACTTAAAAACAAAGTTCACAAAAAAATATATATATACCTCGCGCTGGGACTGCACGGCGTATGAGGCGCGTCCCCCCGGGTGGCGGATGGGGGGTTACACCGTATGGTGTCGTGGACCAACGCAGTCTAAGGGAAGGACACCATGACAGAAAACCACTGGCCCTCCAAGCTTGGGGTTTGGGCAGAAGGCTAACAACCAACTCCCGGAAAACAAGCCTGTTACAGAAACAACGGACATCAAATTGCAAGACGACGCCGCCCAAAAACAACTTGGCGGCGAATGATGGAACTGGAACGTAATGGTACAGGCTGGAACACGTTCAGTCCAAAAGTCAACACACACACCCTGCAATCTGATCGCGCACATCCACAACAACCTGTAAAAATAATACAATTTAGAAATGTTAGTTTTGTTTAAATGAGTCAAAATGATCAATAACATTTCTGATATCCTATCATGAGGCGCACATGGGACTCCCGTGTCAGGACACTACTTTTATAGTCAGACAGAAAGTGTAAGTAGTTTTGCTAGATATTTTACTCTTAATAAAAAGGAGAAAACACTGTGGGTAGACAGTTAAATATCTTCCATTTGTTTGTATTGCCTCTCTTGCATGACATAGGCTAAGCTTGAGTGATTATTGTATCTTAAAAAAATATGAATTGCAACGCCATTATGCAAACTAAGAATAATCTATTTCTTCAGTTGGAGAAAAAAGTGGCAGTGTTGTTCTAGAGCGCTACAGCAGCACTACATGCATGCTTTACCACAGTGATGTGACGAAAGATGTGAGGTGAGCACTGAATTGACATCAGTACAGGGGTGTGATTCAAATAAATGATTCCAAGTGAAAATGAAAGAAGTCATCCACATCACCCCCCAGTGATGCCACTTTAACAGGTAATAATGGCGGATGGCTTGAGAAGTGCTTAGTGAGTAAGCACTTCACCAATACAGGAGGGGAACAATATGAAAATATGTGCTCTGCTTAGAATTTCAATTGGATTGCAGCTTATGTGTTTGACTCCATTTCCATTTTACACAGGTATGATTAAATTTGGCTTTGAAATAGCAGAAACAAAGGTGGGTGTGCATAATTTACACACTTTACATTCAGGAGTAGATAACAGTTGTTTGACTGACATGCTTTACAGTTTGTGTTTCTGCAGCCAAAGGAAGACACCCACAGACAACCACAGACACAGACCTACAGTAGGCTACAGAAAGATAGTTGCATACTGGAGAATATGGTTATAGCTGACACACTGTAACCGGAGTATGTGTCTGAACCAAGGCTTTAATTAGCTATGGAGAACACAATTGCGGCACCATAAAGGTTCAGCTGCTGTGAAATCACATGACCTAACCCTGCCTGTCAAGTTAACAACATAAACTAAACTACACTTACGATTGTGATACGGCGTCGTTTATTGTGAGCAACAGGCTCCTTCTCTGAGTCTGACTGAGGCTCAGACACGCTTGGCTGAATCTGGGTGTCAGATCTGTGCAGAGCACCAGAACAAAAAGAAAGACAGTATCAAAATACAATAACTAATACTAATGTTCAAAAGTACAAAAAAATAGAGTTACCTTAAGGATCTTTGCCTCAAAGAGTGGAAAAACGCCAATGACCCACCTATGTCGAACAAACACTGTCAGGCATCCTGCGCTCTGATCCTGGGGCCTGTTGCACAAAACTAGGATAAGGGATTAAGCCGGGATATTCAAGTTATCCTAGCTAAATTTAGCTTTGACTCGGTTGCACGAAACCGGATTGAATTAAGCCCAGCCAAGTAACCATGGAGATTTATTCTTTGCGGCTAGCCTGGTCCAGAGCAGGCTAACAGCCAGGCTAAGATTAAACCTGGAGTCTCATGTGTCAAATCAGCTGCCGTCTGATCCGAAATAAACGTGTTTAACAGTTATTCCGTTGTCTTCTGCATGTGTTCTGCTTTATTTTTATTAACATGCATTAGCCTACTGTCACTATTGTTGTCGCGAGTTGGATTTAAACCCTACTACAGCTGTTTAGATGTTTAGGAATGGCACTGGCACCCTTGCGGAGTGGGACTTTTCCCGGTGGGACGGTACCGTTTCGAGGCTGCCTGCCGTGTGGCCGCTGACCGGTGGCCGCTGCCCGGTGGCCGGTGACCGGTGGCCGCTGCCCGGTGGCCGGTGACCGATGACCGGTGGCCGCCGCCTGCCGGCAGACCTACGAGTCGCGTCAGTGTCCACTCTCTCTGTAAAAGTAGAGATGAGCAGCGCAGCGTCCGTGGTCTTAGCTTCAGGTTTATACAGGACGCGTTCAGAAGATTAAGTGTGACAATATTAATGTGGTGATATTCCCAGATGATATTAATGTAGTGATATTCCCGGATGATATTAATGTAGCGATATTCCCAAATTATAATAATGGCAGACTGGTCAGAGAATACATTCATGATTCATTTTCTTGTTGCTTATCCTTCTCTAACAAAGGACAGTTTGGTTTACTCCGTAATATGTAGGCACAATGTTTTTTATTATAGCTTACATTGGTTTCATAACCTTCTCAATTAGTCTCACATCCCTGGACCAATAACGTGGCCCATATACAGTAGGCCTACGTATGTAGTGTAGTTTACGTTCATCACACCGGGAACAAATATGGTTCTTAATCTTTTTATTTAGGTGCGGTCACTTGTCAGAAGAATAAACCATAATATTGTTTTACATATGCTCACAGCGTGTTTTGAAGTCACTTATTCATTTTTCTAGTTGTTGTCCCTTTCTGATTGTTCTGTATAAATATTAATTGTAGCCTACAAAGAATTAGATATAGCGTATGGTTGTAAAACATGTTCTCGCATTGTGAATAAGGGTTTGAAATTAAGCCTAGAGTCATTAGGGTCCATATCCCGAGGAACATTATTCCCTCTGCTCACTTTTAAGGCAAAGGCTGAATAATAATACATTTTATTTATATAGTGCTTTACATGGTAGGCTAGTCAAAGACCCTTTACAGTAAAACCAGCACATTTATCATATAAAAACAGACACATGAAACTAGCATATTTAAAGCAATTAAAACACAGTGTAGCCTACAACTTTGTAAAATGTGGAGTGACTATAGCCTAAGGAGATATTTTTACACCCTAGACATTCAGTCGGTCCGCTATGGTCTGTTCGGCTTTTTCTCTCCGTTTGATAAGAGCCGTATTTCCCTTTCTGCATATTAAATTCTTCACCTCCTCGTTACTTTCCATTTAAGCTGCTGCTCATTGGGTGAAACATATGGCGCATGTGTCTTCTCAATTCTGCATCAGTAAATCTGTGATCGATACCGTGGTCTATGTGAGAAAGCCGTGAACGTGCACTTATCCCAGCTATCTACACCTGGCTTGACATAGCTTCACCTGTTCATCCTGGCTTGGCAATCGTGCAACCGATTAAGCCGCGATGAGCAGATCACACTAAGTCAAGCTACGCTTATTCATTTATCCTGGATATCTTTATTCTACTTTCGTGCAACAGGCCCCTGTTGTCTGTCTGTATGTTTGCTTTCTCTGTCTGTGCATCATGGTTCCTGTTGCCATGCAATCTGGGGAGGTGTGGCCTCCTTCACTCATCACCTGTTCCTGCTCAGCCTAATCACCATCACCTGTTCCTGCTCAGCCTAATCACCAGCACCCACCTGTTTCTCATCATCATCACCACCAGCTCTTATACCATGACCTGACATCCAGTCCCTGTCGGATCATTAGTCTACCTAGTATGTGTTTGGCGCCTCATCTGACGTTTGCTGGTTGTTTGTTTGCTTCACGTCTGTATTTGTATTTGGTAACGTCTGTCTCTCTGCCTGCACATCCAGTAATCCTGCTACGGACCATCAACACTCTACACCTCTGGATTGTCTTCACTCCCCTGCCGTCACAGCTTTTTCCTCTGCTTCACCTGTGTTGGTCATCTGGTTCACGGATTAGTTTCAATAAACTTTCATTGAGCTACTCCTTGTCTGCGTTTGGGTTATTCTGCCAGTCGGGTCTGACAAATACACCATTTCTCTGCAGTGTCATCTGCTGTGCCATGCTTTTCAGATGAATTTGGAGTGTCAGTGTTTATATCATTAAAAACAATTCTCTGAAAGTGATCCCAATGATATTGTTCTATCACAATTAACATCACAATTTCACCAGATTTTATAGGAGATAAAGCATCCTTTTTATTCTTGAAAGGCAAATTAATGACAAAAATCTATATAACTCTTTTGTTAAGAAATGACCATAAGTGTAAATCTTGGCACACAAAATGGAAATCATTGGAACTTTTGGGCCTTTATATTCTTTGTTTAACACATTGCAGACTGCTATTTCCACTATATGTTGAGGTACAGTAATGAAGACCCCAAAACATCTGGATTACCGCCAGCTCGGTAAGCGTACCTGACTCATTTCCGTTTCCTGTACTTGTTTCCTGTGCTTGTGTGTTGACAAGGCGTTGCTGCTCAC
>NC_048416.1:5992281-6005149 GCF_013103735.1 Etheostoma cragini
CCACTGTTGCACTGTTGCTTGCTCTGGAGGAGACTACTAGAACTGTTGGGTCCTTGTAAATTATGGAGTGTGGTCTATTTGTAAAGTGTCTTGAGATAACTCTTGTTATGAATTGATACTATAAATAAAATTGAATTGAAATTGAATTGAAAACGACCATGCATACGGCCCCAAAATACTTTTCTGGGACTCACAGTTTGTGAAAATTTACTTAACCCTTCCTTGTGAAGTATCAAGTGAAGTCGTTACAGAATACAAAAATCCAAATCTTGGCCCTGGGAAATGGAAAATAATTTACATATTCATAGGCAGATATCCAACCACCCACTCAACCATGTCTGCTTTGATCACATCAACTCACCTACGCTCAAAATCATGCATGAACCATCACAAGATTGAATTTATAAATCTACACTTATACCAAACCTTGTCTTAAAAAATTAAAGCAAATGATAAATACAGGCACACACGCAAGTAAACACACACACAAACAGTAAACTTTTATCCCTTCATCTTTCACAAACCCATTCCAGTTGACACTGATTTAATGTAAATGTCGCTATGTTTATATAGGTCTAGTGGGTGTTGATTTGCTCATTATACTGTATACACACTTCATCACCAACACTAAACACAGCATACATCCAGTACACCACATGTCAATTTAAATGGAAATAACTAGTCATGACTCATAGCAGACATGAATAGAAGAGAGAGTTTCATCTGGAAAGACATCCAGTAGAAGACATGAAAAATAAGAGGCAAAGTTAAAGACATGTAAAGGTCAGGGGATAAAGGAGAAAAAGAATGATAAAGCAGGTTATACTACTGCTACCTTTATCACAAACAAACCAAACCAGTAGATGTTACATTGCTTTAAAAAAATCCTTTCGGAAGTAAAATTTTAATTATTTTAAGATCTGCCCTTTGGTGTATAATTTTAAAGGAAGAGTTTGAAATTTCTTTTTTTTTTTAGATCAGAAAATATTCATTAACATTACAAACGTGAATGGCACTAGGATATGATGTCTGGCAGAAACATAGAACAATGATACTTGGTAAATGCTGAGGATGCAAAGCATTCAACAAGGGGTAATAAAGAGACATTATATCTCTCAACTATCAGAAATGAAGCCGGGAACAAATCACAAGATCTACATGGCTCCACTGGGAATCAAGTGGGATCAGTCGGTGAGTGTTTTGGAGGTTTTCAGTTCCCTGTGGGCCTTAACATGGGATTCGTTAGAATTTATGTCAGTGGAAAAAAGGGGGCTTTTGGAAATGTCAGATTTATTGGGTTATCCAAGTAACTTAACCAGGGAAACCAATGGCACATTTGTCTTCAATGAGGATTCTGAAATGAGATTCCTGAAAAGCTTGTCTTTCGTTTCCACCATTACAGGTTTTTTCCATTGCTATGACAATTTTTTCAATACTTTTAACAACCTTTCTAAACTCTTAACACATTAAGAGTACAATTAACACAATTCTTTTTGCTTTGACACAAATTGCATACAATTAACACAGCTGGAACATATTTAACAAACAAGCTCAACCAAGACAAAAACAATGGATTTTGGACAGATTTGCAAATGCTTTCACACTGTAAGTCAGAACAGATAACACTGTGTTCTAAAGCTAACTTAGGCTAAAGCCAAAGTAAACAGCTGTTCATATTGTCATATTGTGAAAGACAAATATATCCCCTGCATATTCCATTGTTACTGTAAATGAGAGAAACAGCTGAAAGAAGTTACGCAAATAGATTGCTGATCTATTCAACACACTCATCTGTTGAGGTTCTTTCAATCGCATGACCATCTTTCTTGCAATTTGAAAAGCTTTGACAGCAAGGATTCCAGTAACAGTTCCTTGTTTGTTTACACAAACTTGGCCAAAGCTGATTCTGAATCTGATATGTTACAGTAGTACATACAGTAAAAGTGGACCTATTTGGGCTGATTTTGTTTGGATAAGGAACAATACAGTAAAGATGAACACAAAGAAAGTAAGAAAAATTCCTGCACGAGGGTGAGGAAGACGAGTACTAGGACAATTCCGTTTTTTTCCCTTTTTAATGATCCGTACATTATGTCACTACCCGATGTGAGTCGAGGGCAGATGTGAGTTGCGCATGCTCAGATATAAACGGTTCGCGGCATAACGTGCCATGCGGAAATTTGTGAAATCCATGAAATAATTAACTGACAGCCTTTGTTCTGTTTGATTGCTAACATGTAGCCAGCAGCAAACAAATTTTGTTTTGTAAGTCTATTTTTACTGTAATGACATTACAGAAGTCTCTTGTCAACATCTTGTATGCTACTTGTCACATAGGGCAGTGACACATTCTATAAAGCTACTCTGAGATGGCTCATTCATTTTTGTATTGAATTTCTGCAGCAAGAGAAACAAAATGCAGCTTTTACTAAACCCAACAAAACAAAATGTAGAGGCAAGAGAAACTGCAGTATAAAACATTATGTATGGTCAATACAATACTATTATCTATTGTATAAATGCAGACCTGACACATAAAATAATGCAGTTTCTGTAATTCCACCTGATATTAGTGTTTTTTATGACATTGGGCTAGGACTGACTAAATGTCAGACATAGAATATTGTGTAAGTGTATTATCGTAGTTTGAAAATTAGTGTTAGTGTAATATGTGTGATTTTGAGCATAAAGTTAACCATTTTGCCAGTTGTGTGTTGTAGGGGTGATGGTGCATTAAGAGTTTAGAAAAATTGTGGACGTGTACCATGTATCTGATGCGCTTATGAGAAAGAATTGTATTACACAAAGGGTGCATGATAGCTCATTAGAAGTATCGTTGGAGTGGATTCAGGTGAAAACTGTTCTGTTTAAATTGAAGTGGTATCAAATGTCCACACCAAAATAGTGGCTACTCATCTTTTCACAGAACTGAATTGATAGAGCAATCTGGCTGTAACTTTATTTTATTCAGCCATCACTCCTATCAGTTTTGTTATTATGTGGTCACCAGCTTTATCATAGAGATTGCATTACACAGGGAATCTGCTAGTTACATTTTTGCACCAGCAACTGAAGCCACGGTGCTTGAGTATGTGATAGGTCCAAATATTTGTTTTGAATAATTTTCTATGTGACTCACTCTTACCAATGCTTCAAAGGGGTTGTTACCCTTTTTCAAAAGTGTAGTTACTCTTTTTCAGAAGGGTAGTTACCCTTTTTCAGAAGGGTAGTTACTCTTTTTCAAAAGGGTTGTTACCCGTCCACAGCAGTACATTGCTTAGATTCCGTGTTCTCCTGTCTGCTTCTCCAAACTGTGGCCGTGCCGACCAACATCTCTTGTAGGTACTAATACACTGACTATGGATAAGTACCTCATTTAACCCCATTTCAAAACATCTAATTTATCCTTTTAAATTGCAAATCTGTTTGAGACTCATGTTCTGTGGCCCCGAAATGAACCCCACAAGATACAATTTTTACTTATTTAAAGCTGCATTACAGTCAAATTTACATAGTGGACTATCTATACATATGTAGGAGTACATTTACATCCAACATTCAATGTCAAAAAGTAAACTTTGAAAGTTCAAAAGCCTTGTCATCTTATCCACTTTTCAAATTTTCTTAAAAAATAACTCAAGTCCCAAATAAGATATATGTATTTTATATATTTATATACCGTATATTTAGTCAGATTCTGTCATATAAACATAATGTCAGGCCTGAAATGTTCATTTCTAAATTCCTGGACAAGCAGGAGTCATGTCAAACATTGTGCTAGTAGTAGTCAAGTGTTGTCAGCCTCCCAGGGTGCCAGATTGAAAGAAGATGGTAAAGTTCACTTAATGGTAAAGTTACAATATCAGCAATCCTTTGTTAAACCAAGCTTATTTTCCCCTTGCAAGATTTAGCAAGCATCAAGGAGAAATCATGTTCTTGCTAACAAAATAACAATGTGGGGAGTGGGGTGGCAGTGGCTCAGTCTGTAGGGAGTTGGTTTGGGAACTGGAGTGTTGCTGGTTCTAGCCCACACAAAGTAGCTCAGCTCCTGGTGTGCTGCAAAGGGGCTTTTGAGCAAGAAACTGAACCCCCAACTGCTCGGGGCAGCCCCCTCACTCTAACATCTCTCCTTTGAGTGCATTTATAGGTACTGAGCATGTGTGTAATTCAGGCCTGTGTGTAATGTGTGCAATAACACAGTGTAAATTATATATTTCCCCTTGTGTAGGACTGATAAAGGATACATTATTTTTAAAATAACATGTTGCATCATAAACAAGAGATCTTTGCTAATTATGTTGATGAAGAATTTTATAAATACATTATTTCACTTTTTGCTTTATGTAACATTTAAGAGATACTGTTTTGTCTTAGAAATAATTTTTCTACTTTAACAGTTTGTTTTTAACTACAAAATTGCTTTTATGTACCTCCTGTGTAGGCTTTTGACTACAAAATTCATTGTATCTACCTCCTATGTATGTGTGTCCAGCGTACTGCAATGATGTTCTCTTAAGAGCACACACACACACACACACACACACACACACACACACACACACACACACACACACACACACACACACACACACACACACACACACACAGAGGGCGGCTGTGGCTCAGTGGTAGAGTGGTTGCCTGCCAATTGGAAGGTTGGTGGTTCAATCCCCGCCCCTGCAGTCATTGTCGAAGTGTCCTTGGGCAAGACACTGAACCCCGAGTTGCGCATCGGACTGTGAATGTGTGTGAATGTTTATCTGATGGGGCACCTTGTACAACAGCCCCGGCCACAGTGTATGAATGTGTGTGAATGGTGAATGTATCCTGTAGATGTAAAAGCGCTTTGAGCAGTTGTTGAGACTGGAAAAGCGCTATATAAATACAGCACATTTTTACACACACACAAAACAATAGAGCTTGATGAATGAAAGGTCGACTCTGCCCTCTAATAGCTTTGACTTGCTGACATTTTCTGTCCGGCCTTGGAGAAAATAGAGGCACGCAAGCACAGGATCCACCTACACATGCTCTTAATCATCACATTATCAGGCAGGCAGGTACTTTAGGGACACATCCATACTGAACCACACAAGCATACCAGAGGAATACAGACACTTGTATAAAGACTGTGTTGTGCATCAGCTAACCTGCAGGTAATTATCTTCAACATTGAGAAACTGCAGTATCCTACAAGCTTGTATAAAGTGGTGCTAATAAGCTGGCTGTTTCACAAGTGTCACAATTCGATTATTTGCTATACTGAAATATGATGCTCCAGAAAAGAAGGGACAATGATGGAGAGGCAGAGAGAAAGACTTCTCCCTGTTTCCCCACTCTACCATCACTCGTTCTCCTCCGATGTATCATAGTAACTGAAATGTCAATTCAAGTATCAGCGTTAAATACTGAGCTGCTTGCTGCCGTTTCCTGCTTCTCAAGTGGGACTTATAATTCTGCCACAAAGGCATCTAGCATTCCAGATACTTATCTTAAAATGTATTTACTATTAAGAGGTCAGAGAGACAAAGAACTATGTAACAGCAAAGAGTTGCAAATTATTTCCCACGTAAAAATGTAACCAAAGAAATAAGTGTTATGAACAGTCTTTTAATTTGGTAGATGAGGGAGTGTATAGACAGACATTGGAGAGTCAGTACAGACATCACACAGGGAGAGGATTGTTTGACTGGATATTAGCCACTCATGAGACGCACCTAGGAGATGCCAGGAAAGCAATGATGGGTTTCAAGAGTTACGCCATTTCTTATTGGATTAGTTTTTTTGCTCTTGGAAGCTCTTCATTTTAAACTTCTTCCAGTAATATACAACTTGAACTACCAAGAGCAGGCTAGCCAATGCCAGTGGGGAAACATACCAGCCACACACCAAATCACCACCAGTATTTTCATACTACATCAAGTTATTTGGGTGACAAAGACTACACTTCTAAGGGTTTGGGTGAGTCAAAGCTGTTCCCTGCAGGGCAGGGAAACAGGACATGCTCAAGTGGAATGGAAGATGGAAGATAGACAATGTTTTCAAATTCCCTGCTGTAACACAAGATTTTGCTGAAATAAAGACCCAGTCACACCAGCATTTAAAAAGGTGCTAACAAAACAGAGAGCGCAGCAAGTACACAATGGATACAAATATGAAATTACTGTCGCAATGTGAGTGTGTACATGTGAGGATGTATGTGGTGGCTTACAGTGAAAATACATTGGGCGAGTAAGCGAAGACGCGTGCCTGATCACACGCCTGGCCATTCATACATACATGTATGAATCCGATAGAGGCAGGATAAAAGAGGAAAACTGTGGTAATTGTAGCCTATATGTGGCTGTGTATGTGTCCGTGGTTGTGTGCCTCTCTCTCTGTCCGTCTATTGGTCTCTCTCTTTGTGTGCCTGATCCCGTGTCCCGTGGGTTTTTATTTTACTTGTTTATTAGGGGTCCAAGCCCGAGGGGGCTGGGTTCACAGATCCAATGGAGCTGTGGAACCTTATTGCTTTCCTAAGGATTATTAGAGGTCCGAGCCCGAGGGGACTGGATCATGTTGGGTTTCAGGAGTAGTCGCTTAAAAGTGGCTCGCTAGCGCCCTATAATGGCGCCTGCAACACGTTTAACATAGACTAATAGAATTTGTATGTATCATGTCAAGACGTACAAAAAAGATCGTGTGCAATTTTGGCCATTTCCACGTCGTACTTAACGAACTCCTCCCAGCGATTTTATCCAATCAACTTCAAATTTGGTCTGTGCCATTTAAAGACGTTAAAGATAAAAAGTTATTTTAAAAAAAAAAGGGCATTGTCCAATTGGCTCAAAAACTCATCAGGATTCATAAGAGTCTAACCCTTGACGACTTTGAAAAGTAAAAATAAGAGAGATATTTTTGGAAGTAGTTAGTTAGTTTCCTATAATCTTCATTTAATTTATAGACAGAGATATATTTTTAGTATTTTATTCATTAGCATGATAGTCAACCCAAGCTTATTTTAGTAAAGATGCAAGCTTTTATTTTGAAGAGTAGAAACTTGGTGATTGCACCAGGCGGGACGGCATGACATGGGATGCTCCAGGCCGCTGCCATACCCTCTTGGAAGTATCTCGCAATCCAGACAATCGGCAGATTCACTATAATTTCATTCATAGGACATATCTCACCCTCATTAAAATGCATCACATGAAAAGAATTAACATCACTTTATGCACTTTCTGCCCAATTACAGTTTTTTATAATTGCTATGACAGATTTTTCAATACTTTTAACAATTTTCCAAAACTCTTAACACAGTTAGCAATACATCCGCTTGTGTAAGCTATACCATTAACACATTTATTGTTGCTTTAACACATAATGCATACAATTAACACAAATTTAAAATGCTTAAACTCCTTTTGCACACAAGCTCAAACAAGACCAAAACAATAGAATTTTACTGCGAAATTTACCAATGCTTTAACACTGTATGTCAGAACAGATAACACTATGTTCTAAACCTAACCTTACAGACTAAAGTCAAAGTGAACAACTATTCATATTGGGAATTGAAAAACAAATGTATTCCCTGTTTTTTCCCATTGCTAATGAGAAACAGCTTATTGAAGTTATGAAATTGATGAAATCACAGCTGATTCCCATCTAGGAAGCACATTGTGTTGAGGTTCTTTCAATCACATGATCAAATGTTCTAAAAGAGGACTCTTTGGGCTAGTCCTGCCTGGAAAAGGAACAATTTAAAGTAACACAAAGAAAGAAGGAAAGAAATGCCTGCACAAGGGCGAGGAAGACGAGTACCAGGACAAGAAAGAGGAGTTAAAATGCGTGGTGGCGCTCAAAGAAGGACAGAGCTAGGGTAACTGATCAAAAAAGAGCTACTATCATTGACCATGTCATAAACCACAGGCTATCATACAGAGAGGCTGGTGAACTAGGAAAGTCAAATATCAGCCGGGACACAGTGGCATCTACTGTCCATATTTTCCGAGGAACCAACAGGTAGGATATTGCTTCTCCTACAGCAAAGTGTAAATACTGTAAAATTACCATTTAAAGTATTAAATTGACTTTATGCCTGGACATTCAGTCCAGAGCTTTAGAGGACAACCTTGTCTTTGGGAACAATGCAGCAATCAGCATAACATCCATTTCTCAGACTCTAGCTAAACACAGAGTTTGAATGAAACAACTATACAGAGTTCCTTTTGAAAGGAACAGTGAACGCATCAAAGAACTCCGTCACCAATTCGTCGAGGTAAGGTTATGCAGTACAGTTTTTACTGTAAACTACTCTATAAACCTGGAGTACATTAGGACATACAGTAGATATACAGTACAGCACAGCAGTTACAGACACTGTGTCTAATTACTTTCAGAGAGTCATGGAGTTGGAGGCCAATCAAGTTCCACATGAAATTATCTATGTTGACGAGGCTGGCTTCAACTTGGCGAAAAGGCGTCGCCGTGGGAGAAACATAATTGGAAAAAGGCCCCAGTTACCCTGCCGGGCCGGAGAGGAGCCAACATCAAACCAGCAGATAAAGTCTTCACTGCAGCAATTCTGTCTCTGTCTTTTTTTTCAAAAACTGTACATTCTATAAAGCTATAAAGCTTTTTGTATTGATTTTTTTCAACATAAGAAATAAAAGGCATGTGCCAAACACCATCTCTGATCAATGCAATATACTGTCTATTGTATAAGGGCATACCTGACACATCTAAAATAATTAAGTTTTTGTAATGTCAGCTGATGATGGTGTTTTTTTTTGTCATTGTGTTATGATTGACTAAATGTTACTGTTGGAGGAAAACATGTGTTAGTGTTTGGAATAATTACTTGATTTTGAAACATGTGTGCAGTGTTTTGCTGGACATAGTGTGTTGTGTTAGTGTATTACTGTATTTTAGTTTACAATGTGTGATTTTGAGCATGAAATTAACAGTTTTGTCAATTGTGTGTGGGTGTGTTAAGAGTTTAGGAAACTTGTTAAATGTATTGAAAAATCTGTCATAGCAATTGTAAAAAACTGTAAAGCACAAGGTACATATCTACACATGTTATAGGAGTGCGCTCCCGTTGGCCAGTTCTGGAACAGTATTGCATGCAAAATCTCTGCCTTGTTTAATGATACTGTGCCTGTTACTGTTAAGGTCTTGATTCTGAATGACCTGTCGGCCTTTCAGCTCTCTGGGACTCAGAAATGTGCTGATTTTGGTGGACTTACAGATGCTAAGAGAATGATTGCAACTCGCTGGAAGCCACATCATGACATGACTATCCATGCATGGACCCTTGCCTTCCTGGATGTTGTGTACATGGAATTGTCGACTGTGAGCATTCATGGAGCGCTGTAAAGGACTCTGGACACTTTGCGCAGCATCGCTACAGCCCAGACCTCAACCTGCGCATGTGAATGGTCCCTTGTCTTGTGTCTCTCTGTGTGTATGTCTGTTTATGTATGTGTTTGTGTGAGTCTGTTTCTGCATGTGTTTTTTTGTCTCCCTGCCTCCCAGCTATCCTCTCTGTGTTTTTTGGGTCTGGGACACGTTTAATGTCTCAGTGTTTTGTCTGTTAAGTTGATCACAAACTATATAATCAAAATTGTTGTCAATTATTTTTTGTTTTTTTTAATCATTAGCGCTATTGAAATTTATAGTGGGAACCCTTTTACACATACAGGTCGACTAGTCATAGGAGTACTTGGTCTCGAAGAGAGTACACATCGCTTAAAATGTAGACCAGAAAACCTGCATTACAATGTGGATCCATCTAGTTGTGGGCATTAAACTGACAAGGAGGGTGTGATAAAAACATGGTATTGGTTAAATTATGGAAAAATATCCTTTTTTCAAAATACTTTTCCTTAATATCAAGAACAAAATAGAAGCATTCCTTTAACATTTTCATCTGATTTGCATCCCACTGATAGCCCCTTTTAAACTTTTGTCAATTTATTACATTACATCACAACTGATTTGTTGCGATAGATATTTTTGGGTGGTTATAATATTTCCACTTGTAATATTAACAAGTACATGTTTAACCTGTCCCATTGAAATAGGAAAACAAAGAAAAACAAAACATCAATCTGTTGCCTTGCTCACAATTCTCCCTCTCTTCTATTTGATGTATTCATCCGGGTCCTACAACTGTGCCATCACTTCTTTCCGCCTGTAAAACTCTTCCTTACACCGTCAATCCTGTAGATCCCTGGTGTGTTGTCAACAGGTCCCAGTCTTGAGAGGGTGTCTTCACATCCTGTCACTTAAATGGAATAAAACTTATTTCTTCCCCATGACGACTATGTTTTGTCTTCATTTTTGTTCTCCAAACTATACTGTAAAATCTTTTTTTTTACTTCCTTCTACCTTCTATCCCTTGATTGTGCTGTCTATTCTTTCTCCTCAAATTTTCTGTTACCTTTTTCAACCCATTACATACTTTGTTACTCTCCCTGTATTCTAAAACGTCTGGCATTAGTGCTGGCCTCTGTAACTGCTGTTCTTGAACCTGTGCTTAGTCTAGTCTAGCCTACCTGCTAAGCCTTTTTTTCACTTCACAGCAAACAAAACGATGCTAACTTGTAATCAAGGTTTGTTGTTGCAGAAAAGGGTGTTTCTACTGGAGATGTGTCTGTGAACTAGAGCAGTTTTTTTTGCCTAGCTTTAGCTTGAATGTCACGAGCACTCCAGACTAAGATGACCAGATTTCTCAGACAAAATCCGGGGACATTTTTAGCTCAGAAGTGTATTTACCTCCAAAACAAGTCATGTTTTACTTTTGTAAAACTTAAAAAGGGGACACTAGACCTAGAGCTGTTCTCATTAGGGGCTGAGCCCCCCCCAAGGTGTGATCCTAGACCCATCCATGCTGCTACTTCCTACTTCACTCCACTACACCTCAAAGTGAAAAACTATTTATATTGTAAATTGCAAAACAAATATATTCTCTGTATTGTATTCCATTGCTAATGAGAAAAAGCTTATTGAAGTTATGCAATTGTTTTAATCACAGCTGATTCCCATCTAGGAAGCGCACTCCGGTGTTGAGGTTCCTATGATCATATGTTCCAAAAGAGGACTCTTTGGGCTGGTCTTGGCTGGAAAAGGAACAATGTAAATCAATACAAAGAAAGAAAGAAATGCCTGCACGAGGGCGAGGAAGACGAGTACCAGGACTAGGGAGAGGAGTGGGGCAAGGTATAGGGAGAGAAGTTAGAATGCGTGGTGGCGCTCAAAGAAGGGCCAGAGCTAGGGTAAACTGATCAAATAGGAGCTAATATCATTGACCCTGTCATAAACCACGTGCTTTCATACAGACAGGCTGGTGAACGAGTACAGCCAAATATCAGCCGGGACACAGTGACATATATTGTCCATATGTTCAGAGAAACCAACAGGCAGGATATCGCTTCTTCTACATCAAAGTGTAAATACTGAATCATTACCATTTACAGTATTAGAGTGACTTTATGCCTGGACATTCAGTCCAGAGTTGTAGAGGACAACCTTGTCTTTGGGAACATTGCAGCAATCAGCATAACATCCATTTCTCGGACTCTAGCTAAACACAAAGTCCCAATGAAAAAACTATACAGAGTTCCTTTGGAAAGGAACAGAAAACGCATCAAAGAACTCGGTCACCAATACGTCCATGTTAGGTTATGCAGAACAGTCGTTACTGTACTATTCACAATGCGTTTTGCAGTAAATTACTTTATAAACCTGGAGTACATTAGGAAATACAGTAGATATACAGTACAGAACAGCAGTTACAAACACTGTGTCTAATTAATTTCAGAGAGTCATGGAGTTGGAGGGCAATCAAGTCCCGCATGAAATTATCTATGTTGACGAGGCTGGCTTCAATTTGGCGAAAAGGCGTCGCCGTGGGAGAAACATATTTGGCAAAAGGGCCACAGTTACCGTGCCGGGTCAGAGAGGACCCAACATCACCATGTGCGCCGCAATCTCCAACAATGGTGCTATCCTGCATAAATGTGAGATTGGCCCGTACAGCAGCCACCGCCTTCTTCTGTTTTTAGAAGACCTGCTCAAAAGACTGGTGCCAGAGGCAGAAAGGGGGCATGTGGGAGACCACTTGCCAATATATGTGATCACATGGAACAATGTGGCATTCCACCATTTCCGTACAATCACAGCCTAGTTTGACGCCCATCCAAGGATGATGTCCCATTTCCTTGCCCCTTACTTTCCTTTCCTCAACCCCACTGAGGAGTTTTTCTCAGCCTGGAGATGGAAGGTATTTGACCATCGTCCACATGACCAAATGTCCCTCCTGGATGCAATGGATGCTGCATGCCAAGACATCACAGCTAAACACTGCCAGGGGTGGATAAGGCATGCAAAAAGATTTTCCCTACGATGCCTTGCCAGAGAAGATATCAGGTTGGATGAGAATATGTGGCCAAATGCAGAAGACTGAGCAGATTAGAAGTTTACTTTTTTTGTTATTCTGGTGTTCTATCTGTTTGTATATCTTGCAGTAATGTCCTTCTGCAAATAAAGTCTTTACTGCAGCAATTCTGTCTCTGTCTCTTTTTTTTCATAAACTGTACATCCAATAAAGCTACTCTGAGATGGTCTTCCATTTTTTGTATTGAATTTCTTCAACAAAAGAAACAAATGCATGTGAAAAAAAATGTATGATCAATACAATATAGTGTCTATTGTATAAGGGCATACCTGGCACATCTAAAATAATGCAGTTTCTGTAATGTCAGCGGATGATAGTTTTTTTTGTCATTGTGTTATGATTGCCTAAATCAGAGGTCACTAATAGGCGGACCGTGGTCCGGATCCGGACCCAGCAGCCGTACTGTCCGGACCCGGATCAAAACCA
>NC_048416.1:6005249-6007878 GCF_013103735.1 Etheostoma cragini
GTTGACCACAAGAATAAACGCTGTGTTAATTCATCATGGAGTCAGTTGTCAGTTTATAGAAGGATTTCTCCAACAGCCACGAACTCCAAAAGTATAGACAGCATATTAAGTGTCCCACCAGGGACACTAATATACTGGACCACTGCTTTACGACATTAAAGGACTCCTATTGCTCTGTCCCACGTGCAGCCTTGGGACTCTCTGATCACTGTCTGGTTCATCTTGTCCCAACATACAGGCAGAAACTAAAATTTCTTAAACCTGTTGTAAAGAGGGTGAAAAGGTGGACCAACGAGTCAAAGTTGATTTACAGGCCTGCTTTGACTGTACTAATTGGAGTGTTTTTGAGGCTGCAGCGACTTATCTGGACGAACTAACTGACACTGTGGCATCTGACATGGCCTACTTGGTGGAGGCAGAGCTGGAGGATGATGGGGGATTGTCGTCAATTTCCCTGGTGGAAGTCTCTGAGGTAGTCAAACAACTCCACAGCGGCAAAGCCCCAGGGATTGATGAGATCCGTCCAGAAATGCTGAAGGCTCTGGGTGTGGAGGGGCTGTCTTGGTTGACACGCCTCTTCAACATTGCGTGGAAGTCTGGGACGGTGCTTCCCCTCTTCAAAAAGGGGGACCAGAGGGTGTGTGCCAATTACAGGGGTATCACACTTTTCAGCCTCCCTGGTAAAGTCTACTCCAAGGTGCTGGAAAGGAGGGTTCGGCCGATAGTCGAACCTCGGATTAGAACCTCGGATTAGAACCTCGGCCTGGGAGTATATACCCAACCAGTCTACATGTGTTTTGTGGATCTGGAGAAGGCGTATGACCGGGTCCCCCGGGAGAAATTGTGGGAGGTGCTGCGGGAATATGGGGTGCGGGGGTCCCTTCTCAGGGCCATCCAATCTCTGTATGACCAAAGCGAGAGCTGTGTCCGGGTTCTCGGAAGTAAGTCGGACTCGTTCCAGGTGAGGGTTGGCCTCCGCCAGGGCTGCGCTTTGTCACCAATCCTGTTTGTAATATTTATGGACAGGATATCGAGGCGTAGTCGGGGCGGGGAGGGGTTGCAGTTCGGTGGGCTCGCGATCTCATCGCTGCTTTTTGCGGATGATGTGGTCCTGATGGCATCATCGGCCTGTGACCTTCAGCACTCACTGGATCGGTTCGCAGCCGAGTGTGAAGCGGCTGGGATGAGGATCAGCACCTTTAAATCTGAGGCCATGGTTCTCAGCAGGAAACCGATGGAGTGCTTTCTTCGGGTAGGGATTGAGTCCTTACCCCAAGTGAAGGAGTTTAAGTACCTTGGGGTCTTGTTCGCGAGTGAGGGAACCATGGAGCGTGAGATTGGTCGGAGAATTGGAGCAGCCGGTGCGGTATTACATTCCGTTTATCGCACCGTTGGGACGAAAAGAGAGCTGAGCCAGAAGGCAACACTCTCGATCTACCGGGCAATTTTCGTTCCTACCCTCACCTATAGTCATGAAGGCTGGGTCATGACAGAAAGAACGAGATCCAGGGTACAAGCGGCCGAAATGGGTTTCCTTAGGAGGATGGCTGGCGTCTCCCTTAGAGATAGGGTGAGAAGCTCAGTCATCCGAGAGGAGCTCGGAGTAGAGCCGCTGCTCCTTCGCGTCGAAAGGAGCCAGTTGAGGTGGTTCGGGCATCTGGTAAGGATGCCTCCTGGGCGCCCCTCCCCTAGGGAGGTGTTCCAGGCACGTCCAGCCGGGAGGAGGCCTCGGGAAAAGACCCAGGACTAGGTGGAGAGATTATATCTCCAACCTGGCCTGGGAACGCCTCGGGATCCCCCAGTCGAAACTGGTTGATGTGGCTCGGGAAAGGGAAGTTTGGGGTCCCCTATTGGAGCTGCAGCCCCCGCGACCCGATACCGGATAAGCGGATGAAGATGGATGGATGGATGGATGGATTTAACACGTTTCCTAAACTCTTAACACACCAACACACCCAAAACATACAATTGGCAAAACAGTTAATTTCATGCTCAAAATCACACATTGTAAACTAAACTCCAAAACTAATTTTCAAAATACAATAAAACACTACCACAACACACTACGTCTAACAAAACACTGCAAACATGTTTCAAAATCAAATAATTATTCCAAACACTAACACATGTTCTCCTCTAACAGGAACATTTAGGCCAGGGGTATTTAATTAAAATTCTAGGAGTTCCAGATAGAGAAGATTTCATCAAGCAAAGGTCCGCAACATCACAATGACTAACTTGCGTAATCATTCAGTACCACAGCCTAATAGTTGTATGAAAATATGTAAGTATCCTAGTCAACAAACTACTGTCAAAATAAAATTACAATTCAATAATATTTTAACAATATTTATTGTCAGTTTATACATTGAACTGTAGGGATCATAAATAATAAGTACTCTACTAAAATAAAGGCTGCATTTAAAAATAAATGATAAATACATCTCAAAATAAAGTGCTAAATTTTATGAAAATTAAATAAAAAGTATAGCTTGAGTTTCCCTTTTAATTTTTAGTTAACTACCTTTCTTATGTTAAGTTTGAACAAATGTATAATGTCAACAGCTTTAACACCTCCTTTTCTCTTTATTTCCCTTTTATATCCCACTTCTTGATTTTTTCACACAAG
>NC_048416.1:6007978-6010893 GCF_013103735.1 Etheostoma cragini
AGAATGGTGACTGGGGAATCAGGAGTGGATACTGGAGGAACAGGAGTGACATGAATGCCATCCACATTCATCCATATGAATGTGGATGGCAATGTCAATGGCTGAGGTTTGCTTTGTTGAAGTCCCCAAGAACAATGTGCAGGGAGTCGGGATGTCTTTTCTCCACGTTAGTAATCTGGTCGGCCAGGTGCAGTAACGTCTCACTAACACAGGCCTGAGGTGGGATGTAAACGGCGACCAGAATGAACGAGGAAAACTCCCGCGGTGAATAAAATGGTTTGCAGTTTGAGAATAGTGACTCTAAATGGGGGCTGCATAATTTTTCCACAACTGTGAGATCTGTACACCAACCTTCGTTTATGTAGAGACAGAGTCCGCCTCCCTTTGTTTTCCCCGTGAGCTCCAGAACGCGATCCGCCCGGTAAAGATCGAATCCCGGGAGGAGAAGAGCGCTGTCCGGGATGCGCAGAGTGAGCCAGGATTCGGTAAAGCAGAGGGTGGCAGATCTGCAGAAGTCTGAGATAGTTCTGTTAAGGAGCAGCAGTTCATCCATTTTGTTGGCCAGAGAGCGGACATTCGCCAGGTGGATAGAGGGGAGCGCAGTGCGAAAGCCCCGCTGCCTCAATTTAACAAGCGCACCAGCGCGCTCCCCCATCCGGCGTCTCCGGTGAATCCCATAGAGAGCTGCTGCGCCTCCAACCAATAACTCCGAGAAAGTTCCAGTTTTGGAAAATAGCGGTGGAAAAATATGAGGAGTTGAAAGTCCAATATTTAAGAGCTCATCTCTGGTAAATGTTACCAGAGAATGTTGGCAGAAAAAAGACAAAATAAACAAAAAGACGAAAAGCACAATGGAGCGTAGTCCAAAGGCGGCCATCTGCGGCGCCATCTTGATTAACCACCATGCATCTTAGTGTCAGTCCAAATTACGCACAATAGCAGTTTGAACTTACTGATGTAATGCTACTTATTTTCATAAGTTAGTAGGCTCAGTGAAACTGAGTCCAGCGCGAGGGATACTCAACTCAGAGGAGGAGAGGTTAGTGAGGCCAGCGTTTCCACGGCAGGTGACATTAGTGAGGCCAGCGTTTCCACGGCAGGTGAAAGTGTGCACAGATCCACTGCGCCACACATGGATGAAATAATGAAATAGTAAAAAAGACTACAGTTACCAAGATATGTGCAGAATCAAGACAGTCAAGATGGCCTGGTGTATGTTTGGTGGCAAGGTTACACCTTGTTCACTTACATAGTTTACAAATCATCCACGGTATTATGCATCACATAAATTTGCTTACCCGACAAAGGGTTTGTTCCTGGGGAGATGGACCTGTGCGTCCGGCCACCTGTACACCATGGATGAGTAAGCCTCGGCAACTACAGACTCAGACACTATTGCATTTTTCCGTGCCAATATTTTTGTTGCACAGTGAGTAAGGTATTTTATCCATGGGAAAATATCTAACTGAAAAAGATTTCCCTTCCTCAAAGAGGTTAAGTAGCCGCAAATTATACAGTTATTAGTGTGAAAGATGTGAAATATGATCCAAACAAATGATCAAACTTTTATGGAATATCAGTGGATATAATTATGTTTTTTCATAGACATTTTCAAAGACATATGCCAGTGAAGTGAAATGGAACCATTATTTTTGTAATGTTTGATGATTTTCTGCACTTTTCCGTTGCTGCTCAACAGTTTGCGTGACGGACCACACATTTGGCTACAGGATTTTACTTTCCTGGTGTAATACTGAAAAAGAAAATATAACACCGTTCCCAATGCCTTATCCAGTGCCCTTCATAATGCCAGCTATGACTATTTACCACGAGCCTGCACCACCCTGCTCTCAGTGAAAGGGGAGGGAAAGGAACTGTCAGTTCAGTTTTTTTTACAACACAAAGAGATTAACTTGAGATCAATAAAATGTTCACTATGTAGTTGAGATACAGGGAAAACCTTAGGGATTTGACTTTATAATCAAAGAATTTGGTTCTTTTCAGTGCTGAAGGGACTCTCTCAACTGGGATAGTCTGAAATAAAAAGGTAGACAAAGATGAGCTCTGACATAATGACAGGTTTAGCAATGTCATTTATAATAATAATAATAATAATGTTTACTGTTTATTAAAGATCAGCATGAAATCTGTAATGCTTTGAGATTCAACTGACTGGAGAGAATAATACCAAATAACACAGAATTAAGCACTGCGCTAGTTCATGCAGGACACGGAAGTCCAGACCCACTAATTTAATTATCATTCCAGCCAGTCACAACCAATCACTGCTACTCCAATGCTGCCTCACACCGCTGCTGCTGGCCAACTCCCCAGCCTCCACCTCCCGAGCCTCCACCTTCCCAGTTTTGGGTGTCATCATAACTATGCATTTTTAGGCCTTTATTTCCATAGGACAGATGAAGACACAAAAAGGGGTCGGGAGAGGGGTAATGACATGCAGCAAAGGGCCACATGTCGGAGTCTAACCTGCGGCCGCTGTGTCGAAGAGTACATAATAATAATAATAACGTATACTTATTAATCCCGAAAGGCAAAATTACAATTTTCACACTGTTCACATTACACATTACACAAAGGCCTGAATTACACACACATGCTCAGTACCTAAACATGCACTTAATGGAGAGATGTCAGAGGGGGGGCTGCCCATGTAAATGCGCCTTGAGCAGTTGGGGGTTCGGTGCCTTTCTCAAGAGCACTTTGGCAGTGCCCAGGAGGTAAACTGGCACCTCTTCAGCTACCAGTCCACCACCATACTTTGGTCCATATGGGGACTTCAACCAACAACCTTCCGGTTCCCAAACCAATGCCCTACAGCAGTGATCAGCAACTGGCGGCCCGCGGGCCGAATGCGGCCCGCCAAGCCGTTTGTTCCGGCCCGCGATTGGATTCCA
>NC_048416.1:6010993-6013893 GCF_013103735.1 Etheostoma cragini
TTAAGGGTCCGGCCCCCAAGGAGACTGTCTGGTAAAATTCTGGCCCTCTGACAAATATAGTTGATGACCCCTGCCCTACAGACTGAGCTACTACCACCCCCTAAACCTAAACCTCTATAGATGTGTGCCTGCTCTACCAACTGAGTAAACCTGGCCACAGATTGGGCCTACTCTTGTGTTCAGGGGGATCTCAGCATCCTAGTATGCAGCTTGGCTTATCCAAGGAGCATCATCAGAACAGAGCCTCCATTGCCAACTGTAAATGTATTTCCATTTGTTGCAATACATGGTTAATGTACCTAATTGAGATAACAAAAAGGGACAAATCAGACAAATCAAAAGGAAATAATGGCATAAATGGGTCTGTGTCAGTCTGTGTTGACAGTGCAATCTAAATGGTCTACTGAGGACAACCTTGGTAAAGTCTAGGGCAAAGCCCTTGTCCCAACTAGTGATTGGAGCCAGTACATTTGAGTTTAGTGCTCCAGTTCCACACCCACGGGACCTTTGCTGTGCCAGAGTCAAACACAAAGATGTTGCTACAAATCTGATAATTGCATAACTGAGAGACCATGCGCATTTAGTAAGTTGAGTTTTCCAGACAATTCAAGAAGTAAAATCATCTCCTAACTCCTTCATTCGCCCCAACAGGACAGATGTCTAGTCACATCCTGTCCTGGGTTCTATTGGTTCTTATATTTAATAAGGCTACATTTTAATAATTGTGTACTGCCAACAAAAGCAGACATCAAGAGACAGTAATGTGAAATGTTTAAAAACCAAAATCCACATTTTCACTTCACAACCCAAAACCAGATATTTTGTTGGAACCTGTCACATTCACATTGGGTTCTAATACTTTGTTGTGAACGTGTTTCTTTGAAACGCGGTGTATTTCACCACCAGAACACTAGGGGGTGTGTGGTTTCTGGATTGTCAATTGCAAAACTCTTTGATAGTTTGTTTTGTTTCTCCTTTTTCATTTCTAAAAATGACGACCAAAAGACTGAGCGTTGTCTGAGCAGGAGATGACTGACATTAAACAAAAAATTATTTTATTGTAAATGTTAAATTGCAGAAGGAAAAGAAGACAAAAGGTGGTCTTTACCACCAGTGAACAATCAGAGGCCAACGATTTGTTAGGGGTTTTCTAACAGTTTTCAACTGCTTGACAAAGTTATGCACTTAAAAGATTTTCGGATGCCAAAAGGTCAATTTGACGATCTTGCTCATCGTTTAAAACCTTTAATACATCATCAGAGCACACACTGTATGCCTATTGACTAGGGATGAGCGAGTACAGCATTATCTGTATCTGTTTACCACATGAATTATCTGTATCCGTATCCGTACTCGGACTGGGCGGGGCCTAAACCAGAAGTGGTCAGATTTAACCCGGAAGTGGATTGGGTTGTCTTGAAATGGGCGGGCCTTTAACCGGTGTGTTGTTGCATGCAATTGATATTCCCCGTTTCTCAATGTCAAGGATCCTTCCTTGGTAGGACGAGTCCTTCCAAGGAAGGATCCTTCAGGAGCAGGTCAGAGTCCTCCTTAGCATTTGGAGAACATGTACAATGGAACAGGCTATCAAGTGCACGTCATTGCGGGCTCAAGTCATTGAATTTTTTTGCCGCATTTCAAAACACTGGATGAAATGATTGTGGAACTGTTAACTGCGCTGTTTAATTATGCTGTTGTGATGTAGAAGATGAGGCAGCAGCCGTTTCTTATTGTCACGGAAGGATCCTCCAAAGCCAGGAGGAGGACGCTACGTCATCAACGTCCGTCAAAGGACTGTTCCAATGTCAAGAATCCTCAGAATTCCTCCAAGGACTGAGTCCTTCATTCAGAAACTTTCCCATAGACAGAGAAGGATGCATATGTGTATCCTTCGCGGTCCCAAATCACCCACAATCCTATGCGCGTGCCTTCGCCGTCTCGTTAAAAAAAATAATAGCGGACCTCAGCAGGAGTTCGAGCGGCATCGCTGACGGTGAAATGATTACTTAAATGTAAGTATCTTTAGTGTGTGCCGTACATTTGTTATCACCGTTAATGTTTTACATCAATGTAAAGCTTAACGCTGTAAAGCTTGTACAAATTGCTCTAATAATGCATGTTCATCTCTTTTTATATACCGTTACTATGCGTAACGTTAGCAGACATTTAGAAAGTTGGTGTGTTTATCACTGGTTGTATCTGTAGACGGGAGGTAACACTGCACCGTGTTAACTTCACTAGCAACGTTCAACAAAGGCTGACATGTATGAGTACTTTCCCATGTAATAACTTAATGTTATATCATTCATAACGTCAACATCTTTTTGTTGTGTTAACTGTCTTTTAACAGGGACTAACGGAGGCCGTCACCAAGGATGGCAAAGCCAAAGACCAGCAGGGAGACGGAGGCCAAAGAGATGTTGAATACATTATTTGCTATGTTAAAGATTGGCATTGTAACAATAAATGCTTTAAATAAACTGGTTTGTCTGTGTCATTAAGTTCTTGGGCGTATGTATATAATATAAACTGTTTTTTTTTCTTTAAATTGTGACCTGGAATTATTCAGATGCTGTTGTAATAACTCAGGTTTACATGTATCTTTACTATAACATATATTCAAACATTACTATATATTGTATACACAAGTATATTCAACATGAAGGGCGATCAGACACAGCTGCAGATGATGGTGTTGCCTCCAGACTACAGACAAGGAGAACGTTTAAGATTAGTCATCCAACCTGTCCTGGTAAGATTACAGTTGTATCACAAGTGTATTTAAGAATACAGTTAAAATGTATTTTTTTTTCATCATGAAAGTAACTGACCACTCTTGACCATTTAACACTGTTGAATCTCATCTTTAGAAACGCTCTTATCATTATGGTAATAGTAAT
>NC_048416.1:6013993-6018489 GCF_013103735.1 Etheostoma cragini
TTCCTGTTATTGCGCAACACCCCCAGCATAGAGGGGCTGCCACTTTATAGTTAGCTTTGATGTGTGTATTCATAATAATGCATGGACGGTCACCCTTCACACCGCCTCGTTCTTTTGTTACGTTTTCATCTAAAGTGCTATTAAGTATCACGGGCCAATAACTGTATAAATAACGACACAACGGCGAGAAGAAAACCTTGTAACATATTTCGGGATTCACTTTTAATTGAAATCAGAAAAGAAACGTTAAAATAGGTATAAAAATTATAGATGGACTGGGTAACGTTAGCCACTGCCGTCGGTATACTTTACCGAGAAGCAGAAGAGGAGCCCGAGAGTGAGGAGGAGGGGATATATCCTATAACAACAGCGGTAAAAATAGTTTTAAATATCTTACAATTGTGGACCTGGCTTTCCTATTCCATTGTTGCTGCTGCAGTGGTCTGTCTAAATGTGGGGCCAGAGGGGTCTGTGAGCTGACTGACCGGCTCGCCAGAGTCATCCCTGGCTGGCGTAGCAAGCTTGCCCGCCAGGGGTTGTGGAGCTTTCCAACTCCGAAGGCTTTTTTAATTCACCATCAATTTTTGTTGAACTGCCTATATCCAAAATCTACACAGCTGATTTCTCGCCTTAAAACATCCCAAAAATGAATTTATTGATTTACTAATTGACGTAAATTGTGACAACTGTGTACCGGAAACCATACGCGCTTTACACCCGAATTGAATGCTGGGATACCGGCCCGGCCAAGTTCACACAAGTCACCATCCGATGTATCCTCGGTAAAATGGGCGTGTCGAGATCACATCCGGGGACTTTAAGCGTTCTTGGCGAAATGCTAACTTGTGTATTGGGTCAGTACTTTGGCCACCAAACATGACGTTTCACAAGAACACAAGAACACAAGTCCATAGAAAAACACATATTGAGAAACGCCCTCTGTCTGTGGGAAAGTTTCTGAATGAAGGACTCAGTCCTTGGAGGAATTTGGAGGATTCTTGACATTGGAACGGTCCTTCGACGGACGTGGATGACGTTGATGACGTGGCATCCTCGAAATTCAGGCTTTCAAGGATCCTTCCTTGACATTGGGAAACACCCATGGGTTGATCAGAAAGTGTTATTATTGCTCATTTGAAAACTATTTACATGACAGCATCGGGCTTAAGATCAATGGTGTTGTCATGGTAACAAACAAACTATATACAGAACGTTTTGCAACAATGAATACAACACATGTTATTGTTATACTGTTACTGTTATATAATACCTCATTGGACACAGGAATCTGTGCAATTTTATTTCATACATTGCAATATTTAATACATTAACCTTTCCGTTACTGTGCAATATTTATGCATTTAATATTAGTACTTAATCATTTCCTTACTGTGCAATATTATTTATTAGTTGTTAACACTTATCTATGTTTACACAATGTGTATTTAAGCTGATTTATATATGTTTACAATTGCTCTCCGGACTCAGGACTGTGCGCCAGCACCCCCCACCCCTCTCTTTTTTCTCTGCACTACCTACACTTTGTATCTCTGACTTTATATTTTAAATTTTTGATATTTTATACTGTCATCTTATATTCTTATATTTTTTGTGTCAACACTGTAAAGGGATTGCTTTAATCTCGTTGCACAAATACTGTGTACTTGTGTATAATGTCAATAAGGGCATTCTGTCACGGGAGAGGTGAGGACAGGACCCAAATGCAACAAGAGACAGCAGGCAGGCGCAGTAGTACAGCCGTTTATTGTGACACACTTCAGTTCAATGGCAAAACCCCAATGTCTAGGGGCGCTGGCCACATCCGGGAAACTCCGGGAAAAAAACAAAAGGTCCAACACAGGTCAGGGGGCACAAAAACAGGGAGGAGTGAAGGGAAAAGAAAGCACAGAGGAACAGAGACAACTCACGGACGAAACGCTGGGGAGTTTATCACAGGAGGCAGGCGGGGACGTGCACACGGCGACACAACATAAGGATCTGGCAAGAGACAAAGGAAACACTGGGGTTAAATACATGAGGTAACAAGGTATTGACTCATATTACTCGTATAATACTTGTACTCTGCAAAAGTGCTTTATCTGTACCGGATACTCATTTCAGCCGGGTACTCGGATCACCCCTACTATTGACATTGCTCAGACACTGGCAGTGACTTTGAAGATTTTATCTTCAGGTGCAAGCCAACAGATCCCAGGGTTAGGCTAAGCCCGAATATTTGCCTTGCCCTTCAACCAGCCAGTGGGAAGCTATGCTTCAGATTTTTGGTGACTTAGGAACTTCCCAAACTGCTTTAGAAGCCACAACGGGAAATACGTTATTGTCAAGGTACCCCCTCAAGCCGGGAGTGACTATTTTAGTCATTTTAGTTTAATATTGTTCCATATTAGTTTCACAAGACAGCAGCCCTCTTCCTGATGCTAGCAAACGGTCTCGGAAAGAAGCCCAACGTGAGTGAGCTCGGAAAGCAGTATTCAACTTAATGTTTTTGAAGTTAATTTGGTTTATTGCCGGATAATGCCACTGACTCAAAAAGCCATTGCATTGATTAGGTTAGCCTACCCTTTTCAGACATGAAGTTGCAGGTTACCTAGCCACCTTTTCCCAATATTGAAAATCAGGAGTTATTGTCTGATAAATAACTGGATGTTATTTCATGCATTCTCTGGCCACTGAAAGTTAGTGACAATAAGCTCCCTTGTCTAGTCAGCTAGCTAGTTATTGTTTGCTCTAGCTGTTGGCAGTTTTTGTGGGTACGATAAACGTTTCTATGGTAACCGTGAGTTGGACCAATCAGAAACATTGCTTAGGATTGTGGGTAATGTCGTTTTTCTACGTAAGATAGTGGATAATTACTTTTCTTATGTTACAATATATTGATATCTTACAATTGTCAAGGGATTGCTGGTGTCATTTCCAGGAAACTGTGAAAGATGCTAAAAGAAAATATTTCTCAGATATTATTCTGGCAAATTGTCACAAGCCTCATGTTTTATTTAACACCATTGACTCACTTTTAAATGCCCCGCAGAATGCTTGTATGGAGGCATCTCCTGCTATGTGTGAAAACTTCCTTTGCTTTTTTATTGATAAAGTCACTTCTATTAGGTCTCAAATTGCACCTTCAGCTTCAGACCCTTCAATCTCTGTCCCCTGCTCGGCTGTTTTTGATCATTTTGAGCCGTTGACTCTTTCTTTTTTAGAGGAGGTTATTGGTCACTTGAAGCCCTCGGGTTCTCCAAATGATGCTGTTCCCCTTAGACTATTTAAGGAGGTTTTCCCCACTGTGGGACCATCTGTTGTTACAGTTATAAATAGTAGTCTGACCTCGGGTGTGGTCCCTGAAATTTTAAAACATGCAGTAATTCAACCTCTGATTAAAAAACTCTAGATCCGTCAGTTCTTGCAAATTTCAGGCCTATTTCTAAATTGCCTTTCCTTTCAAAAATCTTAGAGAAGATTGTGCACAATCAATTATTGGCCTTTTTGGAAGAACATAAAATACTAGAGGTTTTCCAGTCCGGTTTCAAAACCTTGCACAGTACCGAAACCGCTCTTTTAAGAGTTTTTAATGATATCTTTTTAGCAACTGACTCTGGCGATTGTGTTATCCTTGTGCTTTTAGATCTAACTGCTGCATTTGGCACAGTGGATCATTAAATATTGATTTCACGTTTAAGGCAGTGGGCGGGCATCAGTAGCATAGCACTGGAGTGGTTTAGGTCATACTTAGAGGCTCGAACTTTTTGTGTTAGCATAGGTGATTTTGTATCCTCCTCTGCTCCTCTCTTGTGTGGGGTCCCACAGGGCTCAGTCCTCGGCCCTCTGCTTTTCTCTTTGTATTTGCTTCCACTTGGTTCCATAATTAGAAAGTACGGCATTTCTTTCCACTGTTATGCAGATGACAGTCAGATTTATGTACCTCTTAAAAAGAAAAACGATAACTCAGTTGGACAACTATTCAATTGTCTTGACGACATAAAAGCCTGGATGGCTCTGAACTTTTTAAGTTTCAATGATAAAAAAACAGAAGTGATGGTTTTTGGAGGCACCACTGGGTCCCTGCCTGTAGATTTGGGCTCCTTGGCACCCTATATTAAATCTAACATTACAAACCTAGGAGTTAAAGTGGACCCTGAGCTTAAATATGACAATCAAATCAAAGCTGTTTTCAAATCAAACTTCTTTCATTTGAGGCAATTGGCCAAAATAAAGCCAATTTTGTCAAGGCAACATTTTAAGACTGCTATCCATGCCTTTATAACTACACGGCTGGACTACTGTAATTCACTATATGTGGGGGTTAGTGGGTCCTCCATCACCCGGCTCCAGATGATACAAAATGCAGCAGCACGTCTTTTAACGGGCAAACGTAAATATGAGCACATCTCCCCTATTTTAGCTTCACTACACTGGCTTCCTATTCAATTTAGGATCCATTTTAAAATTCTGTTATTTGCTTTTAAATCACTAAATGG
>NC_048416.1:6018589-6026794 GCF_013103735.1 Etheostoma cragini
TATATATATATATATATATATATATATATATATATATATATATATATATATAATGTTGGAATTTAAAATGTTAAATGTGCTTAAACATTGTATGTGATATGCATTATACATTTAAACTAAAAGAAAAAAGCAGTGTTTCAACATAAATGAAGACATGTTGGTCATGCATTTAGTTTGTTGTTCATGCATTAAGTTGTTTTGCAATACTCTGTTCTATAACATAAGATGTTCTGGTAAATTCCGTTTGAATCCAGCTCTCCAAATGTGTCAGAAGCAGAATTGATTGTTGGGGACGCTTCCTGAGTCTGGTTCTGTTACCGGCCTCAGACCTAGGGGAATCTGGGCAGGTACAAAGCCACAGGCTGGGTAGCACTGTGGATAGAAAAGAAGTGGAGATACAAATGTTGTGTCTTTCTCAAGCGCTGGCTGTTTATTTCTGAGCCAACAATAATTTGATGACCATGCCAACAGATAGGCCTTACAGATAGACACTAGGACACTGGACGATTAACAACACACACAATTATAAAATACACTATAATTATATAAATATATAATATATAAATGGTCTATAAATATATTACTAATATTATTATACTATTAATATATAACGAACAGATATGTAACACATTAGTATGTATCAGATTAACTACAACGTATTGTGAAATATCAAGTATACATTCACAAATTACACTATAGCTCAGATTACCTGGTGAAACCCAGCTGTAACACCGTCAAGTAAACAGGCTACCTTACTATCTATTAAATTATTCCTTTAAAGTAAACACATTCAGCACATCAGAGGCTACATTAGATTACTTCTATGGAATATATTACAATACAAACAACCTTGTCAGAAATCATATACAAAGAGTACTATATTCAGATTGAAGCTGTTCACATGACTATGTGATAATCAATCACCAACGCAACGGTCAGCCGTTGGCGTGTGAGTTTACCGGCACGTGCATATCAACTGCCGGCGGCTTAGCCTGCATGAACGTTGAAAGGCTAACTTCACCTAGCTTGCTAGCTAAAACTGCTAGTAAATACAACCCACCTAACAACATATCCATAATACATTTCTACACAGAACATGACAACATATGTCACTGAGAAAACCATACTAGTAATATCCTCGTTTGGTACCTAACAGAAATTAAAGCAAAGGTTTAAAAATATTCCTGTGGATTGAAAAGAAGTGGAGATACAAAAGTTGTGTCTTTCTCAAGCGCTGGCTGTTTATTTCTGAGCGCTCGAGCTACCTTCTCCATTGCAACCCACTACGGTGAAACGAGTCAATAGCGCCATCTACTGGCATGAAGTAAAATACATGGCCATGAATACCCTACATGTAATGAAATAATAAAAAAATAGGAGGGGTTAACTTTTTTTTTTAATTAACCTTCTCTACCCATTACAGCCCACTGATCTTTTGCTCTGCAAGTCCTGAACTAAGGGTCATAAACTTTCAGTCACATTCCAACTGAAAAGATATCAAAATAATAGGGATGAGCGAGTACAGCATTATCTGTATCTGTATCTGTTTACCACATGAATTATCTGTATCCGTATTTGTACTCGGACTGGGCGGGGCCTAACGCGGAAGTGGGTTGGGTTGTCTGGAAATGGGCGGGGTGTAACCGGTATGTTATTTTAAGCATGCATTGATATGGGTTGATCAGAAATTGTTATGTTTATTGCTGATTAGAAAACTATTTACATGACAGCATCGAGCTTTAGATCAATGGTGTTGTCATGGTAACAAACAAACTATAAACAGTGAATACAATACATGCGGTTGCAATTATGAAGTAAAATGTAATGAACAAGAGTTTTCATACTCAATATAACTTTCTTTTTTTAACTTTACATTTTTTTTATGATCAGTGTGATTTTTGTTTTTGGTTCTTTTTTATTTCCACACCAGGTATGTGTGAGTGTGTGTGTGAGTAAGACAGAGATACAGAGAGAGAGAGAGAGAGAGAGAGAGAGAGAGAGAGGGGGCGGGGTCAGATACGGTTTCTCAGATCTGCATTGACTTTAATGAAGCCAGCTGATGGTTAAAAAAAATATATATCTCTGACGGCAGAGACGCAACGGGAGTCACATTTAAACCAAGCAGCACGTCTGAAACCACTCGTTTCAGCCGATTACTCGGCTCATCCCTACAAACACAGACACATCACTTTGACCTGGAGACCCCACCCTTTGTGAATAAGACTAGGGGTGCAAGAGCCAAAGAGCCAGACAAATGAAGGGGAGAGCTGTGATAGCTTGATCCAGGTAACTTTGTCTCAGGATATCCTATGTAATAAAAAGGATTCACACATCAACATCTGAGATTCTGACTACTGATTGACTGTTCCCTGCGACCGGAGCAGGATTTGGCTCCAACAATTTATATGGATATAGATATAGCTTATATATAAATATAAATACTGATTGTGTGACCTATGAGGTAACAACCAGTGATAAATGACCTATAGCAATGTCATCAGGATACACCGGTAGGCCGTGGCCCACCTTATGGGTGATTGCGTCGTGGTCCACCTTATCACAGAATTTATAGTTTACCCACCTCTTTTTTTACCACTACACCTCTGGTCTGGACCATAGTCCAGAATTTACAGGGACCCAAAAGTTCTAGAAGTTTCCTCCAGAGCAAGCAACTGTCGCACTGACCGTGGCAAAGAAAAACTCCGTATCCGTATCTGTACTCGGACTGGGCGGGGTCTAACCCTGAAGTGGACAGAATTTAACCCGGAAGTGGGTCAGGTTGTCTTGAAATGGGTGGGGCTTTAACCGGTATGTTATTTTAAGCATGCAATTGATATGGGTTGATCAGAAATTGTTATATTTATTGCTGCTTAGAAAACTATTTACATGACAGCATCAAGCTTCAGATCAATTGTGTTGTCATGGTAACAGAACAAACTATATACAGAACAAGTTTTGCAACAATGAACACAACACATGCGGTTGCAGTTATGAAGTAAAGTGTAATGAACAAGAGTTTTCGTACTCAATATAACTTTCTTTTTTTAACTTTACATTTTTTTTATGATCAGTGTGATTTTTGTTTTTGGTTCTTTTTTATTTCCACACCAGGTATGTGTGTGTGTGTATGACTAAGAGAGAGACACAGAGAGAGTAGTGTACTGTCAGACCTGGGCCCTGACAGTAAACACAGGAAACACAAGTAACCCTGCATTCTGGGAGCGCAGTGCTTTGGTGGGGTAGTAAGGTACTATAAGCTCTTTAAGATAAGATGGTGCCTGACCATGAAGAGCTTTGTAGGTGAGAAAAAGGATTTTAAATTCTATTCTGGATTTTACAGGAAGCCAAGGCAGAGAAGCTAAAACAGGAGAGATGTGATCTCTTTTGCTGGTTCCTGTCAGAACACTTGCTGCAGCATTCTGGATCAGCTGAAGAGTCTTTATGAACATTTTCAAGCAGCCAGATAATAGAGAATTGCTGTAATCCAGCCTAGAAGTAACAAATGCATGGACTCATTTTTCTGCATCATTTTTAGACAGGATATTTCTGATTTTTGCAATATTACGTAGGGGAAAAAAGTTAATCCCTGAAATTTGCTTCATGTGAGAATTAAAGGACATGTCCTGATCGAAGACAACTCCGAAATTCCTCACTGTGGTGCTGGAGGCCAGAGTGATGCCATCCAGAGTAACAATCTATTTGGATAATGCGTCTCGGGGGTACTTGGGCCCCAGAACAATAACTTCAGTTTTATCTGAGTTTAACATTAGAAAATTGCAGGTCATCCAGGTTTTAATATCCTGAAGGCACATTTGAAGTTTAGCTAACTGATTAGTTTCATCCGGCTTGATCAATAGATATAATTGAGCATTATCTGCATAACAATGAAAGTTTATGGAGTGTTTCCTGTTAATATTGCCTAAAGGATGCATATATAAAGTCAACAGGATTGGACCTAGCATAGATCCTTGTGAGAATCTCACAAGGATCTATGCTAGGTCCAATCCTGACCATGACTAACTTTGGCGTGCATGGAGTAGTTATCGTTAACATGTACAAACTGAGATTGATTTGATAAATAAGACTTAAACCAGCTTAAAGCAGTTCCTTTAATGCCCATTAAATGTTCCAATCTCTGTAATAAGATATGAGGGTCAATGGCATCAAATGCAGCACTAAGATCTAATAACACCAGTATAGAGATAAGTCCTTTGTCTAATGCAATTAGGAGGTCATTTTTCATTTTCCCAAGTGCTGTAGCTGTGCTATGATGAACTCTAAATCCTGACTAAAAATCCTTGAATAAGCTGTTGCTATGCAGAAAGTCACACAGCTGTTTGGCGACTGCTTTCTCAAGAATCTTAGAGAGAAATGGAATGGAAGGTTGGATAAAGGTCTATAGTTGGCTAAAACATCTGGATCAAGGTCGGGCTTTTTCAGAAGAGGTTTAATTACAGCTACTTTAAAGTACTGGGGTACATAGCCTGTTAATAAACCCATATTGGTTATATCTTGAAAAGAAGTTTTGACTAAGGGTAAAACTCTTTTAAGTAGCCTTGTCGGGATAGGGTCTAAGAGGCAGGTTGATGGTTTAGATGAAGAAATAATTGAATTAAATTGATAAAGATCAAGTGAAGCAAAGCAGTCTAAACATACATCTGGTTTTACAGCTGTTTCTAAGGTTCCTGAGTTTAGAGATTAGTCAGGTTAAGGTGGGTCTTGGTGAATTTTGCTTCTAATAGTTATAATTTTATCATTGAAGAATCTCATAAAGTCGTTACTACTAAGAGCTACAGGAATACTAGAGCTGATAATAGAGCTGTGGCCTTCTGTCAGCCTAGCTACAGTGCTGAAAAGAAACCTGGGGTTGTTCCTATTTTCCTCTATTAATGATGAGTAGTACGCTGCTCTGGCATTACGGAGGGCCTTCCTATAAGTTTTAAGACTATCTTCTCAAATTTGACGAGAATTTTCCAGTTTGGTGGAACGCCACATTTTCTCATGTTTCCACGATATTTGCTTTAATTTGCGAGTTACAGTGCTATACCATGGAGCTTACCGTCTTGGTTTTATTATCTTCTTTTTTAGAGGGGCAACAGCGTTGAGTCTCATTTGCAGCGAGCTTGCTGCATTATCAACAAAATGATCGATTTGGGAGGAACTGAAATTAGCATAGGAGTCCTCCGTTACTTTGTGACTTGGTAATGAATTAAAAGCTGATGGAATCACATCCCTAAATTTAGGTACAGCACTATCAGATAGACATCTTGTATAGAAGTTTTTACCTAATGGTGTGTAGTTCAGCAATATAAACTCAAAAGTTATCAAACAGTGGTCAGATTAAAAGGGATTCTGTGGGAACACTATTAAATGTTCAATTTCAACACCATATACCAGAACAAGATCAAGGGTGTGGTTAAAACAGTGAGTTGGTTTATGTACACTTTGAGAGAAGCCAATAGAATCTAGAAGAGAGATAAACGCAGCGCTAAGGCTATCATTCTCATCGTCCACATGAATATTAAAATCCCCTACAATTACAACTTTGTCCGTTTTTAGCACTAAATTTGACAAAAACTCAGAAGAATTCAGAGTATGGACAAGGTGCTTGGTACACTATAACAAATAGAACTGGTTGCAGTGATTTCCAACTTGGGTGTGAAAGACTAAGAACAAAACTTTCAATGAGTTATAATTTAGTTTAGGTTTAGAGCTGATTAGAAGACTAGAATTGAAGATAGCTGCAACTCCACTTCCTGGCATGTACCTCGAGTAATGTGAGCATTAATATGACTGGGAGGGGTGGATTCATTTAGACTAACATATTCTCCATCACCCGGCCAGGTTTCAGTAAGACAAAATAAATCAATATTAGAATCTAATATTAATTTATTTACTTGTACACCTTTAGAAGAGAGAGATACGATGTTTAAGAGTCCACATTTAATTATACTATTCTTTTGCACTATTGCACTTGTGGTTTTAATTGTTATGAGGTTTTCATGCAGAGACCCTCTTCTGTTTACCTTTGATATAAATAATTTCAATGGTCGGGGGGCAGACACCGTCACTATGGAGTTTTTACTTGGTAACTCCTGGAATGGAGGAGCAGAAAAGTGTGATAGACTGCGACTCTGCCTCCTGGTCCCAACTCTGAATTGTCAAGAATTAGCTCCACTAATAAAAGTTGGATGAATGCCGTCTCTCCAAATCAGACCAAGTCTTCCCCAGAATGACTGCCAGTGATCGACAAAGCCCACATCATTATCTGGACACCACCTCGATGTCCAGCGGCGAAATGATGTGGCTATACATGTCATCACTGGTTAGATTTGGCGGGGGTCCAGAGAAAACTACGGTGTCCGATATTGAGTGTGCGCATGTACACACCGATTCAACATTAATCTTGTTGACATCTGTTTGGCGTAACCGGGAGTCATTAACGCCAACGTGAATAACACTCTTAATGTATTTATGTTTATTCTTAGCCAGCAGTTTTAAATGAGACTCAGTGTTGCCCGCTCTGGCCACCGGGATGCACTTAACTATGGCTGCTGGCTTTGATAACTTCACGTTTCTCAAAATGGAGCTGCCAATAATCAGAGTCGGTTTCTCGACAGGTGTGTCGCTGAGTGGGGAAAATCTAGAAACGTGAACCGGCTAGTGGTGGTCCATGGCCTTTGAAAGCTTACAACTATTTCTGCCTCGAACAGCCACCCAGGCACATTTTCCTGGCTGCTCAGGCGTTGCCGGGGAACGGCTACCAGAGGCTAACTCAGGCTCAGGCCGGCCTGCACCGACTACCGGGGGGTGGTTAGCTACAGTAACTAACAACTGATCTATCATGGTGCAGATCCGGACTTTAACTCACTAAGCCTCCATGTCTATAAATAAACTACACTTGTTACACATACCATTGCTGCTAAAGGATGCAGAGGAGTAACTAAACATCTCACACATCGAGCAAGAGAAAGTAGGAGAGAAGACGACATGGCTAACTGCTAAGCTAAAGTCACTAACAGCTAAGCTAAAGTACGGTAGCGTTAGCCACCAAGCGTTCAAAATAACTGTTACTTAACGAAAGTCACTGAAAGCCGTAAACAAATGCTTATCCCTATGCCCCGTTGATGCGAGCTCTAAGCAAAGAAAATGTAGTTTAATGCACAACACTTATCTCAAGTTCCAGTCACTTAACCGCCAGATATGGCTAACTGCTAAGCTGAAGTCGCTAACCGTGAAGCTAAAGTAAGGTAGCGTTAGCTACCAAGCGTTCAAAAATTGTTATTTAACGAAAGTCACTGAAAATGTAAAGAACTGTGAGTGCTTATGTAACCCACCCTAAATCTGATGGTTTTCTTTAAAACTTAAGTAGGGATTATGTGTTATTGTGATCAATAATGGTCACAACACAAAGTATGAGTTTCCTATGTTCACCTTATTAATCAGACACCAGTAGTTCAGGTTACGCCACTTTGTGTTAATTTTGATTCTCAACACTTTTCAGCAGTGGTAAACATTTTCCGGTAATGCCCACTAGGTGGCCACTGCGCAGCGCTGGTGTTCTTTTCTGAACCTGTTGCAGAGGGAGAAAAAAAACAGCGAAGGCGTAGCTCTGAAAGAAGAAGAGAATAATATCCTGAAGAGTGAATTATTTTGTTCTTTCTGTTGATGGTGGCGTCTGAAAACCTTTTCTGTTAACATAGGTAAGCTCATATATCATGGTTATTCCTAACTTATACCCTGGACAAGTTTTAAAACTTCGATGTTAGTGTGCAGTTGAAATGAAGGGACACGGTATTAATGGCTGCTGTACTAGCTAGTCCTGGAAGCGTGGGTCTTGTTCTCAATGTCAATGTAGTTGCTAAACTGTATGTTTTTATGCGAATTATTAGTTAAGACATATGTGGCCAAATGTTAAATTTCATATGCTGTGCTGACTCTAGAGTTGAGCTCATAGTATGCCTGTATATTGCTGTAGTTTGATCTGAACGTAAAGAACATGGCGTAGTGCTTGTTTTGTTTCTTTTGTTTTTTTTCTTCGTTCTTTTTTTTTCTGAACCTGTTGCAGAGGGAAAAAAAAAAAAAACAGCGAAGGCGTAGCTCTGAAAGAAGAAGAGAATAATATCGTGAAGAGTGAATTATTTTGTTCTTTCTGTTGATGGTGGCGTCTGAAAACCTTTTCTGTTAACATAGGTAAGCTCATAT
>NC_048416.1:6026894-6030087 GCF_013103735.1 Etheostoma cragini
TCTGTTGATGGTGGCATCTGAAAACCTTTTCTGTTAACATAGCTGTACTGAGGGACTGTGAGCGAGACTGCGCGGGTAAGACGGAGGAGGGGTGTGTTGCCATTCCGGCGGACATAGCGGGAGAGAGCGTGGTGGACAGCGGGCTGGACTCTGAACTTCAGGCCTGAGTTTGGAATTCCATTTCTACTATCTCATCAACGAGGTCTTTCCCTCTTGGGGAGTTGAAGGAAAACGTTGGATATATATATATATTTTTTTTTTTATGAGCTCAAACAGGTACTGGGTTGTGCACAACTAAACTAAATTGACTATTGCTGCAGCAAAACTTAAACAGGTAGTTGGTTATTTTGTTTGTTTTATTTTCTTCTGGCCAGAACATATGTCATCAGTATTTCCTGACATTTTAGTTAGTAAGTGAGAGTGTCACATTCATTGTTGGACATTGGAAATAATATTTTTTTTTTTCAAAAGAGTTAAAGTGCAGTTGTGTTTTCATTTCTCTGTGTGAAGTCAATACTCATCTACAGCCAAAGACTAATTAGTTATTAAGTGTCAGATCATTTGATATCTATTTCCTCTTTAATCTCTCGAACCAGGACATTGCTTAAAAGTAATTAAGTAGTGATCCCAGACCTTGAGATTATTTTTTTTCCAGGTAATGTTGGAGGCTGATCAGAACCTGGTTACACTTAGGCAGAACTACTAAAAGAATAAGTGTTAGCCAGTTAGGGACAGTTAGCCGCTGTAATAGCAAATCTAACAAATTGAACTGTTATTTAGTGAGCAGCAACACGCTACCAACACACAAGCACCGGAAACGGAAATGAGTCAGGCACACTTACCGCAACAGGTTGGAGAAAAAAAAGTTCCGCTGAGACAGTCCAGTAGAGCCGTGTGCTTATTAGAATTATAGAATCAAAGCATAGTACATTGTGTCTTCACAACATGTTTGTTATACCTATGATAGATTGATCCCTCTATGTCATTGCATTTCTTTTGTAAATTTGTAAACTATATTGTATTTTTATACTGCATACAATATTTTTTTGGTTAAATATTTCTTACCCTCCATTCTGTTTTTTTAATTCTTTATATGCTAAGTAAGGGTTCTACCTGAGAGTAGAGATTACCAGAGTCAATTTCCCTGTTTGTTTACGCAAATCTGGCCAACAAAACTGATTATGATTGTGGAACAGTGAATAATACTCTGTTTTCCTAACAAGAGTGAACATAATCAGGGATAAACACATCTACAATTACCACCACTCTAGAGCGGGTGATCAAAAATACCTTTAGCATAATGGCTGCGAGGTGGAAAATTCTGGGTAGACCAACTGAGTTCCAGCCAGACAAAGCTGTGAGTGTAGTTTAAGCGTATTTAAATTAATTTTCATTACAAAATCTTCTAATACAGAACATTAAAAAAAACGTATTTTCTCGACTAGGATTTCTTAGGACTTTTCGCATGTTGTTCTGGACACCTTATGGAAATGATCTAAGCTGAAAAACATTATTTAACTTTTAGTTCTTTTTTTGGCTCAAAAATTAGTTACTTTGCCTGGACTGTAGGTCTGTTGAGTATTGTATCTTGTTGCATTTTTTTCACTCACACACGTGGCGACAGTGGCTGGTAAAAAAAGTCCAGTTGCTAGTAGATGACTGGTAGATTTTGGACTCCACCAGCCACAGTGGCAGGTGATAAGAGAAGTTCACTTGCATCCCTAGTCTCAGAAGCGGAGTGTCAGGTTCGCCCGGTGGACTATAGGGGTAAGGCAGTAGCATTGTTCGGCATGGGCGAAGTGGGCAGCCGGCCACTGTGGCATTTTTTCATGACGCATGATGTAATATATATCATTTCACTGTGTGGGGAATTGGCAAATTGGTGCCCCCTGCAGGTGCCATGCTTTCTGAGAAGATGCCAATACTGTGGGGGCTCAGTATTAGCGGAGTAAGCTGATCGTGGTTACGTGTCAGTTAAACTTTTTCATCTCCAATCCTATCTGTACATGTGAGAAGTGGCGCTGTCCTGAGTTCAAAGCTTTACTTATATATTTATTTATTATTTAGTTAATAGGTATGTGTGTTGTATACTAATGCACCTTAGGACAACGCAAGCGGGAAAAGAGACTAGCTATCCGGAGGATTATCATTTGAGATTGTGGGGGTGAGTCTCTTAAAACTGAGAACTTAATTTGTCAGTTCTTTTAAGGCTGTTGTTCTATTGGTCTATTGTTCTTGCAAATTTAAAAGTAAGTTAGCTAGTGATTTTGTTGTTTGTGTTCTATATCTATTAGCTAGGTTGCACCTAGCTGTTGATTCGATACATTGGTGATTGTTGAACTCCCTTGCTCACGTTTGTATTTTATTTACATGCTACACTAGATAAAGATAATGTAATTAATATTGGGTTTATTTTTATTTGCTACCATGTTTATAATTCCTAAGCATTGTGTGTGGTAACCTTTACAGTGTTATTTATTTCTTTGCAGAAGCAGACTCAAACACAGCCGTAACACAGCTACCCACGCCCATGTTTGTACTGTTGCTTGATTGTAATAAAACATCAAAAGAGAGAAATTGTCTCCGTCCGAGTTCTAACAGACACACCTGTGGCAAAGTTGAAAACCAGAATCAGCTTTAAATACAGTCACAATTTAGTCCTCATAACAAGTTTCAAATAATTTCACTGGAGTTACTGGTATTATTGTTCGTGTCATTAAATACTGAATTCAATCTAATTGGATTATACAGTACTGTATTTGATGCACAACTACAAGACGACTCAGCAGCATTCATTAGCGGAAAATCATTGCGGCTTGATGGCGCTAAAGTTAACACATAGTAGTATGGATGGCAATATGATTGAAAATGAAGAAAAGTGAGATTCAGTAGAAAAGCAGCAAAACGTTGAGAGTGTGATGATGGTGGAGGAATATTTTTTACACCCATCCATAAACAGTAACCTGTAGAGCGATGATGAAGTCCAAAAGCTGTGCTTGGCAAGTTTAGGGCTAGATTGCACCTGCGGTTACGGTAAGCGTACCTAACTCATTTCCGTTTCCTGTGCCTGTGTGTTGGTTGCGTGTTGGTAGCTCTGCTGCTCACTAAATACCAATTCAGTTTGGTAGATTTGCTATTACAGCGGCTAACTGTCCGCTAAACTCTTATTCTTATAGCAGTTCTGCCTAAGCAC
>NC_048416.1:6030187-6040753 GCF_013103735.1 Etheostoma cragini
GCAAAAACAATTGAGACACAGCCAGTAAAGTGCTCCAGACAAGTCCTGGCTAATGCTGCCATTTAGATTCTCTTTAGTCTTTAGGTACCAAACGCCACTTTAAAAAGATGCGTCTTAAGTCTTGATTTAAAAAAAGAAGGTAGAAGAAAAGACAGCAAAACAACAAGAGAAACCTTTAAACTTTTTAAACGTTTTAACTTTTTACCTTCTCTCCCTGAGTGTCACAACATTTACCAAATACTCCTCACCATCAGACCATCCATAATTCCAGATGATTTGAGTACACGTTGCAGAGATGCTGTTTTCATGGTCATAAATCCAATATGCAAACTCCAGCTTCCTGAGCTCTTGAAGCCTTCAGAATTACTCTTGGGCTTAACTTTTTAGATGTACACTAATGTTAAGGAACCTTATATGACTTAAGAAGTAATTTTAAAACTGTGATTCTATAAATCAAATTCTGAAAAGACAATTGTCTTGTTTAAAAAAAAAATAATGTATATATGCCTTTTTTACACTGAAACATATAGAATGTCTGTTTGGTATAACCCAAAACTGACCGGGTTTTAATATTGAATATACTTTTGACAACAATCACTAATACAAATATTATCTTTAAAAGCTGAGACAATCTTTTAGAAAATAATTTTGTAAGCCACAATTACAGAGTGAGAATGTAAATGGAAAGGTGAGACATCAGAAACTCACTCAAGATTACATGATCAACTTTGCTGAAGACTATAAAAATAATAATTATAATAATAATAAAAAAATAATAATAATGTATCCTTTATTAGTCCCACAAGAAGAAAATACAATAAAAATGTAACTCGTATGGTAATTTGTGTTGTCAATAATTATTTTTATTGTTTTAAGCATGAGTGATTTCAGTCTCTTGAAAGTTATTCCAGCATTACCAAAGCCATCTTTGTTTGACATTAGAGGGCAATGTTGGGCTGGCATGCTGGCAAAGTTGTTAGTCATGTCCGTTCACAGCAAGAAGGTCCATCCATTAGAAGTATGTTGTACCATATCAAGACATACAAAAAAGCTCATTGGAGCCATAAACCCAACAAGAAGTCCTCAATTTTTCAATTTTGACCATTTCCACGAAGTACTTTAACAAACTCGTCCTAGAGAGTTCATCAGAGCGGACAATTTGTGCGTTTTGCCAACCAAACATGAAGTGGGTGTACCTTGAATGTTTTGTCCAATTGTCTCGAAACTTCTTTTTTTTCGAAACTCAGAATTCAAAAGAGTCCAACTCTGATAACAGACACACAACGATATTGGCTCAAATAATGTCTCCTTGTGGCAACTGGAAGTAGTCCAAAAAATCAAGGTGTTATACTTACTTTTACAACTCCTAGAGATTTCATCCGACATTCAAATTTGGTCTGTCATCTCAACACCTTAAAGATGAACCAAAAAGAGAACCAAAGTCATTAAAAAAAAATATAGATTTAAAAATGATATAGTGAACAGGTTGAATCAAGCTCACGGTTTTATAACGATTAATCGTGCAGGCCTACTTAGGGGTGCCTGACCACGGCGAAGTCTCAGGGGTACCTGACCAAGGCAGAGTGTCAAGGTCAACAGTCAGCAGAGGCCTTGGTAGACTGGTCAGTGCAGTCTTTTAGAGAGCTGACAGCGTATACTCTGGGAGAGATGACAACATGGGTTGCAATGAAGGAGCTGCTAGTGGATTTACTGGACCCTTGTTGAGTGGCTCTGCAGCTGGCTACTTTGGTTCTCTCAGTCTTTTTTAGCCACGTAGCAAAATATCCAAACAAGGATGTGAAAGTCATAGGCTCTTCTCCAAGTTGTGAAGCTTCAGGACTTAGAGAGGCTGGCGGGGCAACAAACAATGCACTTCTAGCCACAATAGGCTCGTTCAAGATGAACTGCGCCTTGCCTGTAAAGTGGACAAGAGCAGGCGACAGCAGCGGGGGGGGGGGGGTGACAAAACGCTGCGGTAAACTCGGACAGTTTCCAGCTGATATCAGCAGCCTGCAGGCTGAACAGGAAGTGACAAAAACCCTGTGGTGCGATTCCGATTTAATAAAATATAATCAGACACGCATATCAACTGGTACACAGTCTCTAGTTGCTGATTTCAAATAACAACACACTGTAGATGATCAGTGATCTGATCAGGTTTAGTCTCTCTGACTTCTAAACGTCAGTATTAGCCACACAACACGTGTTCTGGACAGAATAAGTCTTTAAATCAGACAAATAGCAATTTAAATCCATCAGATTCAAAAACAAGAAAAAGTTTATATAAAACGTCATCATGTTGTAAACCAATCGGGTGTTAAATCAGCTCTGGGTCCCCCTGGGTCCGCTTCGCTCTTGCAGTTGGTGAAAAGCAACTGCTCCGCCTGCGTCTCAGAACTGCGGCCGCCTTGCTCTCGTGAGATTTCCGTTGCCCACGTGTGTATGACGTCAGAGCAAGTCAGGATCAAGTTGGACACAAATCTAACCAGCATGCAACGGGCGCCGGTGATCGATTCTGCGCAGACCTGGCTCATCTCGAACGAGACTAGTGTTCCAGGCTGAGAACCAGGCAGGCTGGTGGGTGTGTTCTTGAGAAAACAATCCACCCTTCGCTTGACAACACAGGTGTGGATTAAAATGGCTCACACAATGTCTATCATCATCCACGGCAGCTGTGAGAAAATCCTCTCCACGCAGCTGTGGCCTAGATCTCACAAATTCATCCACACCCTCTCAATGAAGAGACGCCTCTCTGCTGGGTGAGTGATTGGTCAGATCATTCTGTCACAGGTTATATGGGATAGTGGACCCAAATGCAGATAGAACGCAGACAAATGTTGAGCCTGAGGATTTTTTTAATTTAAAAATCAAGGTACACACCAACAAAAGAAGAGCCGACTGCAGAGAGCAAAAAACTCTTATGGAATCTTCAGCACAAAACCAGAACAGGAAACTGAGACAAAAGGAAAACCAGGGAGAACATGACTAGGAACTGACACAGTAACACAAAATGATCTTACAAAGGACAAGGGAAAGGGAAAGGACAAAAACTGTTTCTCAATGTCAAGGATCCTTCCTTGGTAGGACTAGTCCTTCCAAGTCCGGTCCATCAGAGGATAGGTCAGACTCCTCCTTAGCATTCAAAGAACATGTACAATGGAAAAAGCTAGTGTAATGGGTTGAGAAGGTTAATTAAAAAAAAAAAAAAGTTAACCCCTCCTATTTCTTTATTATTTCATTACATGTAGTGTATTCATGGCCATATATTTTACTTCATGCAAGTAGATGGCGCTATTGACTCGTTTCACCGTAGTGGGTTGCCGTGGAGAAGGTAGCTCGAGCGCTCAGAAATAAACAGCCAGCGCTTGAGAAAGACACAACTTTTGTATCTCCACTTCTTTTCAATCCACAGGTATATTTTTAAACCTTTGCTTTAATTTCTGTTAGGTACCAAATGAGTATATCACTAGTATGGTTTTCTCAGTGACATATGTTGTCATGTTCTGTGTAGAAATGTATTATGTATATGTTGTTATATGGGTTGTATTTACTAGCAGTTTTAGCTAGCGAGCTACGTGTAGTTAGCCTTTCAACGTTCGTGAAGGCTTAGCCGCCGGCAGTTGATATGCGCGTGCAGGTAAACTCGTTGGTGATTGATTATCACATAGTCATGTGAACAGCTTCAATCTGAGCTATCGTGTAATTTGTGGATGTATATTTGATATTTCACAATATGTTGTAGTTAATCTGATACATACTAATAATATTAGTAATATAGTTATAGACCATTTATATATTATATATTTATATAATTATAGTGTATTTTATAATTGTGTGTGTTGTTAATTGTCCAGTGTCCTAGTGTCTGTAAGGCCTATCTGTTGACATGGTCATCAAATTATTTTTGGCTCACAGAAATAAACAGCCGGCGCTTGAGAAAGACAGAACTTTTGTATCTCCACTTCTTTTCAATCCACAGTGCTACCCAGCTTGTGGCTTTTTACCTGCCCAGATTCCCCTAGGTCTGAGGCAGGTAACACTAGCAAGTCATTGCGTGCTTGCATGATTACATTTGTTTTGCCATCTTCACTTCTGCGCTGCATTTCAAAACACTGGAGGGCAAAATGGATGTGGAACTGTGAACTGTGCTGTTCAATTATTTATATTATACACAAACACAAGAACTTAATGAAACAGACCAGTTAATTTAATGTATTTACTGTTAGAATGCTAATCTCTAATATAGAAAATAATTAATTCAACATCTGTTGTTGGCCTCTGGCTCCTTGCATGTCTTCTGTTCCCGTCCCCAGTGACCGCCTCCGTTTGTCCCTGTTAAAAGACAGTTAACACAAGAAAAGATGTTGACCAATGTGAATGCTGCAGCGTTTCTTTATGCTTGTTACATGGTAAACTACTCATCTATGTTAGCCTTTATTTATTGTTGCTAGCTATCTAGTAAAGTTAATAAGGTGCAGCGCTACTTCCCATCCTGAAGTAACAACTGATTAAAACACTTTTCTAAATCTCTGCTGTTGTTACGCACATATATTAATGGCATATAAAATGAAAATGCCACCGGACATAACACTTTAAAAACACAAATGGCAAATAAACAACCTAGCTTGCTAACAGCCTAATGATAAATGATAGGTTTGGTTAGCTAACGTTAGCTCGGGGTGTATCTACCTAATTATTATAGCAACTTGCACCAGCATTAAAATGTTAACCTTTGCATTGATGTAAAACATTAACAATGATAACAATTGTACGGTAAATACTAAAAATACTTACATTTGAATGATTATTTCTTGGTCAGCGATGCCATTAGAACGCTTGCTTAGGTTTGCAATTTAACTTTTTTAACAAGCTGGCAAAGCCAAGGATTGTGGGTGATTTGGGAAGGATACACAAGTCACAAGGACAAGATAATGAAACACCTGGTGTTGCCAAAGAGTTAAGAGAGGATGGCGAGGTCATGTTTTAGCGGTTGTTGCAGTAATTTTAAGCAGAGATAAGGTGGTTGTCAGTCGGCAACAGAGCTTCATAAAACAAATTTCAATTTAGTACTTTATTTAGACATTTCTTGTAATGATAACTGATGTCCAAACCTTTAATTGTGGTTTGATCTGTGTTCCTTTATCCACATTTTTATAGTCATTGCTGGAGTAAAATAAAGCTATTTGTGATTCTGCTTAAAAAATGTAAATAGTACTTGCTTTACTCTGGTTAAATCCAGTAAAAAGATTTGTGTCAGCCGGACAGGCATTACTGGGCTAATTTAAATGTAATAAACTGTCCACTGTCCATCCAAGCACAAACACAAAAAACATTTTCTACCAAACAGGATTTGAAAAACACATGTGGTCTGTTTCTGTTGCCTTTACTGAACAATATATCTTCTTTCTGATCTGGAACCTGGTTTTATTGCTCATTTAGTGGCTCTCATTTCCAGGCTTGTCTTGTTGTCATTGTATAGCACATCAACTCTAAACATCTAAGTAATAAAAAGGACGAACAAAGCATGAGGTTACAATTTTCATGTCATTATTCACACACGCTGAAGCAGGAGGGCCCCCTTGATAGACTTCCCTCTGCATGATTTGTGTTGACGGCAAGGTTTTGGGTCTTTAAGCACTTCTTGAAAAGCACTACATATCGCTGCAATTGTACAATCGTTGATAACCAAATGACTAGGGCTGGGCAAGTTAACGCGTTATTATCGCGTTAACTAATTAATTAATTAACGGCGCCAATTGTTTTATCGCGTGTCGTTTTTATTATTTCTTTATTAATGTAAAAGTTTGTTGCTCACAGGCTTTGCATGACCTGAGACCGAGAGACTCGCCCACGAGCAAAAACAGCACCTCTGATTCATAGCTTAATAATTTATCAACCATACAACACAGAAAGTCACCAAAAGTTGCGTCTAAAAGGTAACAAGTTAACGGTTATGGAGGTCTCTTCCAGGTCTCTCTAGCCTCTACAGGTGATTTTCTATTGAGCCTGGAACTTCCAGCCTTTTTCAGGGTCGTTGAGCATTACATCCAAACCGTTACATCCAAGATGTAGCCACTCAGTGAAGTAAAGCCAATAGAATGACCATATATGGGAGACAACGTCATCCAAAGAGTATCGAGGCTGAAAGAGGATAATACTCCCAGTCAAACTGGCTAGTATGCAATCAAAGCTGCTGTAGTACACAAGATTGATATCTACTGTTTTATAGAGGATAATGGCCTCACTGGTTTGAGATCTGGCATATATTTATATTATATAATATATGAATGGGACTTTTTGAAGAAATGTAAATAGTATGTGCTTTATATGAGTTATAATGTTTATAATGTTTATTTTTGCATATAGAAGAAATGTTTTAGACACACAAATGCTTGTGTAGCATTGCTGTGGGTGTAATATCAATAAATATGTCATTGTGTTGATTATTGGCATAAGTGTTTTATAGGTTTTACTGCTCTGTCTGTGATATCAATACATATCTGGAAGATTCTTGTTCCATTTTATTTATTTATTTTTCTTTAAGCTCCTACAACCATTTTTAACATTCAATATTCTACTAACCCAGTTTGTCCTGAAAAAAATGATGTTCATATCTTGACTGTAGACAACAGGGTTTATGTTTTACAAGCTTTTATATAAAATATATCCAGACGGACAATGAACTGTAAAAATGGCCGAACCGGAGGGTTAAATTGAGATTTACACTAAATATTTTATTTAACTGCTACTTTATAAACAAAATTCTGGTATGTTTTTGTAGAACAAATGTTACGGCACTTTTATTCATATGTCAGAATTTTTTTTTTTAAATTGCACTATTTACACTACTTTTGAATTCATTTTTTTTTTATTTTTTTTTATTTTGCGATTAATCAGGGAAATTATGCGATTAATCACACTTAAAAATTTCAATCGCTGCCCAGCTCTACAAAAGACAGTGTATTCTGAAGGATATTACAACATAAGACATGCATAAACCTTCTGATTAACGCTCAACACGCCCAAAACGCGATGCCGACAGATTTGCCGCACCTTGCAGCTGAGAGAAGCTGACTTCCATCAAAAAATGAATGACTTCCAGTAACTTTAGAAGCTCAAGTCGGTGGCGGTGTGAACACACGGTAAAGGGGAATCCAAACATCATAAATCATCAGAGAAGATTGATGCTGGAGCATGACACTGACTGCATTTTCTTCTCAAATATCATCACACAGGGCTGGGATTTTGACATTATGTATACACACAGTGGTAAAAAGAATAGTTACAGTATAGGCAATTACATTTAGACAGTTTGGACTAGGTAGGAAAGGGGAAATTAGAATGTCAGATCAAGTGGTTTATTGATAAACAAGAATGACATTCAAATAAAAGAGTGAGTTCTGAACTGGGTTGTGTGCAGCCTATTAGACTCATAATAAGCAAATAATTGGTCATTGCCGATGCTTGTAATACTCAACTAGGGGCCTTTATTTAACTTAATTGTATTAGTTGTCCTTTCCATTCCACAAGAATGAATACAATTGAATTTTACATTAAAACTGTCTGGGTTCAAAGGGGCAAAAAGCCACACAACCCATGTTTTTGTCTACACTGCCCCTAACTTATAAATGACCCAGACATTTAACATTTGGTGCGAGGCCTGGTTTTACTAGCAATATATAGAACCATACACATCATTTGATTCTGCTTCAAAACAACAAGATGGCATTTTCCTCTGAAGAACGCTGTCTGAAGAAAGTTTTCTGATTGAAAGATCAAGAGTCTACAGACATGCAGATAAGAGTTGGAACGCATTTGCCGAAATGCAATCTCATAACCAATGGGCTATTGTCTGACAACGATTTAGCTTTATATTAGCTTTTTTTTTAATAGATGTATCTGCATTCATAATTATTCCTAACGGCTTACTAGATTGCATTTCGGCAAACGCGTTCCGCCTCTTATCTGCAGATTTATGTTTATAGGAACATTGTCGCTAAACTCCATTCTTGCGTCTTCACTTGCTAATTAAACCTGTCGCACGGAAGAGGAGGTATTGGCCCGGATATCCGCTGGCTACACCAAGGGTACATCCCCAACCCCTAAATTGGGGTTGATTAGACTCAAGCGAAAAAGTTAAGGGATCATCAAAAAATGTACCATCACAGTTTTCCTACGCCCATCTGCTACTTGTTGAGACATTTCACAATTTGGTAAAAATGAAGAGGCCCACTACAAACTTACACAAAATCTTCTGACCTTACATTTTTTTATCATAAGGCTACAGAAACAATACCATGATACAAACTTGCTTGTCTTTCAAAGTGAGATTAATTTGGCTGTTGTTGCTGGCAAATGTTTTAATAGCATGTTAGTTAATTGATTTTGCTGCATGTACTCATCTGACTGACATATCAGGCAAACATTTGTAACAGTTCCCAAACAAAGGAAAAGTACAACGCATAAAATTAAAGTAAAGGGCGGATCTCTGATATCAATAGAAAGGGTGAACACAACCTACCCGTGCTACTTAATTAAACTGCAACTAAGTCATCCACCACAAACCCTCTAAATACCGCAAGTGAGATTAATAAACCTGTCCATAGTCGAAGGAAAACATAGATATGAGTTTCGCAAAGTGGATTGAACCCAAACAAAGTACTCCTTCATACAAACATATTCAACCCGACCGTAAACACTCCCGCACATTTAACCCCCCCCCCCAATGTCCCGAAGTTCAAAAGTTGGTTAAGGTAATTTATAGGGATGAGCGAGTACAGCATTATCTGTATCTGTATCTGTTTACCACATAAATTATCTGTATCCGTATCCATACTCGGACTGGGCGGGGCCTAAACCGGAAGTGGTAAGATTTAACCCGGGTCAGGTTCTCTTGAAATGTTAGGGTCTTTAACCGGTATGGTATTTAAGCATGCAATTGATATGAGTTGATCAAAAAAAATTATATTTATTGCTGATTTGAAAACTATTTACATGACAGCATCAAGCTTCAGATCAATGGTGTTGTCATGGTAACAAACAAACTATATACAGAACGTTTTGAAACAATGAATACAACACATGCCGTTGCAATTATGAAGTAAAATGTAATGAACAAGAATTTTCATACTCAGTATAGCTTTCTTTTTTAAACTTTTTATTTTTTAAGATCAGTGTGTTTTTTTTCGTTTATGGTTCTTTTTTATTTTTTTTATTTCCACACCAGGTATATGTGTGTGTGTGTGTATGTGTGTGTGTTTGTGTGAGTAAGAGAGAGACACACAGAGAGAGAGGGGGCAGGGGGGGGGGGCAGCTGACAGTAAAAAGAAAACAAATCTCCGATGGCAGAGACGCAACTGGAGGTGCATTTAAACCAAGCAGCTTGTCTGAAACCCACGTTCACCAGAAATCTACTGGTTAATATGTAAGTACTACAAACCAAAGTTAAAAACAAACCTGAAGCTGAAGAATCCCTAAACGTTAACGGAACAGATCCGCAGACCCGATTGACTGACGGAGCGGGAGAGAGAGACAGAGACAGAGAGACAGAGAGAGGCCGGGGGAGCGCATTTCTCCCTGTTCTGTGTGTGTGAGATTGATCCAAGCGGGTTTGTAGGCGGGGGGGGGGGGGGGGGGGGGGGGGGGGGGGGGGGGCGCTGTGTTTATCACAGAACGCTGCGCGGCCAGTTGAGGGGTTGTATTCAATCCGAGCACGGATATTGACTCATATTACTCGTATAATACTTGTACTCGGCAAAAGTGCTTTATCCGTACCGGATACTCTTTTCAGACGGGTACTCGGATAACCCATAGTAATTTAAAGAATCCGGAAAAGAATAGTCCTCCTCCTTTGAGAATAAAACACAAACAAAAAAGCCAGATGAAGCATGGCAAGACACCACAGTCAATAAGTGTTGCATGGGTAACTTACGCTACCTCGCCACAGTCCGATTAGTTGAAGGGTTGATGCAGTAGTCCAGAGAAAATTCCCAACTGATAATCCACTGAGAAAAATAAACAATTTATCCCGCAGTTGATCCCATCTGGCATGCCTGCGAAAACCAGAGCCCTCTCCAATCCTGACCGCCTCTATTGGCCTGAGAAGCCAATAGAATCTAAAAGAGAGATAAACATCTCTCTTTAAGATTCTATTGGCTTCTCTCAAATTGTTCATAAACCGACTCACCTTTTTAATCACACCCTCGATCTTGTTTTGGTATATGGTTTTGAAATTGAACGTTTAATAGTGTTCCCACAGAATCCCTTTTTATCTGACCACTGTTTGATAACTTTTGAGTTTATACTGCTGAACTACACGCCATTAGGCAAAACCTTCTATACAAGATGTCTATCAGATAGTGCTGTAGCTAAATTTAAGGATGCCATTCCGTTAGCATTTAATTCATTACCAAATCATAAAGTAAAAGAGGACTACTATGCTATTAGTCCCTCCCAAATCAATCATTTTGTTGATAGTGCAGCAGGCTTGCTACGAATGACTCTCGACTCTGTTGCCCCTCTAAAAAAGAAGATAATGAAACAAAGACGGTTAGCTCCATGGTATAA
>NC_048416.1:6040853-6042089 GCF_013103735.1 Etheostoma cragini
TCAATTGTGATTCTGTGAGAATTCACAGATCTAGTTTCTCTTTTTTAATCTTCCCCTCAACATCTAAAGGACGTAGATTTATAAGATAAGGTCAATCTGTGAAGGGAATGTTTTCCCTTGACACTCAGGGAGAGAAGGTAAAAAGTTAAAAAGTTTAAAAAGTTTAAAGGATTCTCTTGTTGTTTTGCTGTCTTTTCTTCTACCTTCTTTTTTTAAATCAAGACTTACTGATTTTTTTTATATATATATTTTTTTTATCTTTTCTTACTTTTCTTTCATTATTGTAATTTTTGTTAGTGGTGTGTTGTTGTTTTAAATCTGTGGTTTTATTTGTTGTGAAGCACTTCGGTTCACTTATCGGTTGTATTAAAGTGCTATATAAATAAAATACATTTACATTTACATTTACCCACACAACCTGCTGAAAACCAGTTTTTAAACTGAGTTAGGCCCGTTTATATTGTAATGTACTGTTACTTTTAACTTTCCTGTTTATATATATATATATAAATGAATGAATGTTTTTTTCAAGTCTGTCTCTCATTTCAGTCATAAATCCATCTAAGAAGTTTGTTGCAACAAATTGTTATTTTTTGGCTGTTTGTTTGATGATGTGGCTTAAATGAATCCTAACAGCATTAAGAAGACTGCTGTGAGTGCAGTCAAAAGACCCAAACAACCAGAAAAAATTAGAAATAACATCCAGAAAGAATGAGCACTGGAAAGTTTGACATTGCCCTGTTTTACAGCAGACGTTTTGGCATGTGTCGTTTGTTAGTTCAGTAAACGTCATTTACAATAAAGAATACCCAGGTAATGTTCTGTTTCTTATTTACCTGTACACACTTTTAAATGTATTGAGTCCCTTGATTTACCTTTAATGAAATGTAACCACTATTATTAGGTTGTTAACCCACTTAAATCAATGTACTGTAATCACATTTAAGAAATTAGCATACGCAATGAGATACACATATCATTTCAAGACATTTACATACCTTTAGTACATTTGCCTGAGACAATCATCGTCTAATAGGCTTACTTTTGAAGTTTTATGGGGGGCATTTTTAGGCCTTTATTTGACAGGACAGCGGAAGAGACAAAAGGGGAAAGACCTGCAGGTCAGAATCGAACCCAGGCCCACTGTGTCGAGGAGTAAACCCATAGACCGTTAAAATAAATGGACAGAGCATGTGTGACGTCACCCATTGGTTTGTGGGGATCAGAAATGAGTCG
>NC_048416.1:6042189-6043319 GCF_013103735.1 Etheostoma cragini
CTAACTCTGAAAATACTGACTTTGCCATATCTAGGCCAAAATAAATTCTATCAAAGCCAAACTTGACAACATTCCTTGGCATGACCCTCTGACGCTGCTAAACAAATTTCACGAACATTGGCCACTAGGGGGCGCTATAAAAACAACAAGTTTATATCTCATGTACCGCTCATCCGAATTTTACAAAATTTAATGGGTACCATCTAGGCCCACTCCTGAGGTGGTCCTTACAGTGGGGTACTGATTGGTTCAAGTGCAGCGCAGATGTGGAAAGACAGAGTTTCACTGTGATATTAATCTGTAGCGTTACATGCGCCTATCGATATTTCCCGACGTCTGCCTCCCCAAAAACTTCGCTTTGGATTCCGCTTTCGTGCGCTCCCCGGGTCGCTGGGGACGACTTGCGAGGGGAGGCTTGGACCCCGTTGAAACTGCGTGCAGTTCTAGTCATTATTCTTCTCCGCATAAAAGTGGTGCTGCAGCCTAAACCGTACATGGTGGCGACGCGCCATTTTCAGGACTGGTCCGAAAGTCCGCAAAGACCTCAGACGCAAAAAATTGCCCCTTTTCTGACACCAGGTGGCGCTATACCAGAAAAAACGCGTACAAAACCATACATCCACGCATTCCCTGGATCAAACTGAATCTTGTGATATAGGCCACGCCCACTTCCGCCTAGACTTTTATGCGTGAAAAATCACGATTTATCAAAAACCAACTTTTTCGAACTCCTCCTAGACCGTGCAATGGATCTGCACGAAACTTGGCACATAGCATCTCCAGACTGGCTTGACAAAAAGTTGTATAAAGATTTTTTATAGAATAAAAATTGCGCATATTACGGCCAACCAAATTTGTGTAGCTAACTCTGAAGAAACTGACTTTGCCATATCTCGGCCAAAATAAATTCTATCAAAGCCAAACTTGAGAACATTTCTCTTCTCCCTCCATCTCGGTCGCTCGCAAGATGAAGCCATCTTTTTATGTAGGTTTCTGCCTCTTGATCTGTGGCTGTTGCTGTAAGCCGATTGTTTCTGACAGTCCCTAAACATAGAGAGCATTGTAAAGCCATGGATGGAGTACTCAACTTTTAAAATCTGAGGATCTAAGCTTGGGCCAGCTGCTTGCTG
>NC_048416.1:6043419-6045382 GCF_013103735.1 Etheostoma cragini
TGACTCTTGAACACTTCTGGACAAAACAACATCAAACAATGCCAAAGGGAAAGATTAAGCCGCGACAACCGGCCGTCAACATGGATACGGAGCCAGCTCAACATGGCAGCGAGCATGGTGAAGACAGTAAGGAGGCAGAACTTGAACCCGGACTCGCCAGAGCACTGGATTTGATGACCACTAAACTAATGGCGGCAATTGACAACAAACTCAACCCTCTGGCAAAAACCGTTCTGTCTCATACTACCGAGCTGAAGAGGGCTAATGACCGTTTGGATGAAGCAGAGGCTAGGATGCTACAGTTTGAGAATGCTAACGAGCCGCAAGCTAGCCGAATAGCAGCTTTGGAGAAAAAAGTTGAGTCCCTGCTCGACCATATAGATGAACTGGAAAACTGAGGGCGGCGAAAAAATATCCGCATCTTCATCTTGCCCGAGAGTATGGAGGGGAGTAGTGCTTTCGACTTCTTTGAGCACTGGCTACCGGATTTTCTCGGCATGGATGCTAAGGAGGGCCGAGTTAAGTTAGAACTGGCGCACCGCTCTCTAATGCCCAGGCCCGGTAATGACCAGCAACCGCACCCTGTCATCATTCGTATTCACGCGTTCCCGGACAAGCAAAGAGTGATGGCAGCAGTACGGCGAAAAGCAGCAGACAGGGATATTATTATGAAGGGAAGGAAAATATCCTTCTACCATGACCTGTCCGCTGCAGTACTTCATAAACGGAAAGAGTTTAATGAAGCCAAACAACAAATTGGCGCTGATTACTCCATGATCTTCCCTGCAAAGTTACAAGTGTCACTGAATGGCACCAAGAAAACCTTCCTCTCCCCGACAGAGGCTCTGGTCTTCGCAGCCAGTGCAGCACGTCAAGAGTGACGGACTCTCCGATCATGCTAAAGCCAGGTTTTGACACTCGGTCATGTATACTGGTGACTATACTCTTTTATGATACTTCTCACATCCATGTGAATGATTATTTGTTATAATAATATGCATTAGGGTGTCCCCCCCTTGGCTTATTTATACACCAGTGTTTATTCAATGGAAGTCCAGCTGGTTCAAGAGTAGATGATGATTCACATTTAGAGGCCTATAGGCTGAAAATCTTGGTTTATCATTTAATAATTGGGTGTTGCGGTGGGCCCAGGCCAACTGGGTTATGTCACTTGCTTTGTTTTTTCTTTCTGTTGACGTGGTGTGATACACACACTTGGCCCTAGTGGAGGCGTCTTACAGATTAGCAATCCCCCGCAACCTGGGGAAGGACCCCCATCATCCATTTTTTTAAATATAACCTTTCCCCTTCTTTTTCTTTTCTTTATCTCTTTAACATGTTTAGTTTTCTACTGTTATGGTTCCATATGTTTTGGCTTTGTGTTCATGCTTAGTACTGGTCTCCAACATTCAGCGTATTATGTCGATATATTTGGGCAAACTACCTCAAAACATGCCTCTAAAAGCAGTACAATTTAGCGTAGGCTATATAGAACTACATCTCTTGTCATCTGTATGGACACTCAACTTAGTTCATTATAATTGCCAATAGAATGATGCCAAGTAATAAGTTAAAACTTTGCTCATGGAATATAAGGGGTCTGAGCCGTAATGTCAAGCGAAGAAAGGTTTATTCTTTGTTGAGGAGGGAGGGGGTGGATGTGGCTCTACTGCAAGAGACCCACTTAGAGGACAGTGAGCATCTCAAACTTAAATACAGCTGGGTTGGTCAGGTGTATTTCTCTTCTTTTACCACCAGTAGCAGAGGGGTTGCTATATTGATACACAAGAATCTACCATTCCAATTAAAAAAATGTATAAAGGACAAGTATGGAAGATTTGTGATTATAAATGGCGTCTTAAGTGGCAAAGACATTACTATTATGAATCTTTATTGCCCACCTAACTACTCTCCAGATTTGTTAACTAAAGCATTTTCAGAATTTGCTGAATTATTGTCTTCG
>NC_048416.1:6045482-6046789 GCF_013103735.1 Etheostoma cragini
TCTGCCTCTTCCCTGAGACGTATTTCCAGAGCCAGCAGGGAAGTTACATCTTTTAGTGGCAGTACATCTCTATCCAGGGGATCACACCCGCCAGCAGGTGCGGCCTGATTATTCTGCGTGGTCATCTGAATAACTTTGAGTTGATCCATTATTATTTCTTGATTTGTAAGAATTCTATGCAGAAGAGCTGAAAATACGGACATTCAACATATATAAAAGATATTACAGTTGATAAAATTAAATACTGTATTTACTTAAATTAAAATCAGCATTCAATAAAAGCTAGAAATACGGTAATAAATAATGCTTTAAGAGGGATGTACCACATTAAAAATAAATATTTTTGTATCTACACACATACATACAATGCTAAATAAAATTAAGGGAACAATTAAATCACACATCAGATCTCGATTAACAAAACAGGATACACAAACTGGCAAACCCCAAAGCTAGAGAACAATCAGTCAGAAAGAATAAGGAAGGAGGAGGAACTGTCTGAGGCTACCACCTGCAGTACCATTACCTTTTTTGGGAGTTGTCTTGCTGTTCCTGCTCTAGGTGACAGACACTAATTTGCAATTGCTTAAAGCTTCCTAACTGGACAGATTGCTATCCCTGAAATTGAATTGCTATTAGGGCTGCAGCTAACAATGATTTTAGTACTCAAAGCTTCTACAGATTATTTCATGGACTCCTGTGCAGACTACAGGACTTTCAGCATTGGCCATTGGCGTTCACACTACGTGACTGATCAGTGACAAGGGGTCATACACTACACAAGACAGCTGTCACCCAACGCTGGTCTCCAAACCACGTTTTGTCAAGAAAACACACATGAAATGATGCAAAGCTACAGGCAAAACAGCTGTTTGTTGTTATAAAGATTATTATATACATTTATAAAGACATAGAATATGGGTGAAAGAATGGATTAGCGCACACAAAGGCAGCAGAGATCGTCTGACCTACAGAGAGAGCTGGAGGTGAGTAAAATGTGTTTTATAGTCAAAAAGTAGCTGCCTGGTCTACCAGTTGCCTGCTCTCATTGGCTGGACGTGGATATTGAGTCCGCCGACTCCTCCAGATATTTGGCACGCAAGATATCTGTCAGACGTCGGCGATGTGTCAGAAATGTGTCGGGGAGCCTTTTCGACGCCTCCTTGAGTAGTTCACACATAACAACTGGGGACCGATCTATCACTGATTAACTCCTGATCACAGCCCAGCGGTCACCGAGCTTACCAACCAGCAAATCGGGCTTAAAATCGTGTAGTGTGAACTAAGCTTATAAAGTACTTTTGCTT
>NC_048416.1:6046889-6048340 GCF_013103735.1 Etheostoma cragini
GGTCACCGAGCTTACCAACCAGCAAATCGGGCTTAAAATCGTGTAGTGTGAACTAAGCTTATAAAGTACTTTTGCTTGGCAGCAGCAGCCTCCGCAGATAAATGCTAAAGTTGTTCTTACTGTTACCCTGTCTGTGGTCCGCTGGCATAACACTGGCTGCTTTCTGATCAGGTGCAGTCGTGTTGTTAAGTTGCATAAGTTTTACGATAGACTATAACATTATGCCATCTTGCTGTTGCCCAGATGAATTGTTTTACAGCGGAAAGACCGTAACATCACAAAGTTGTTTTCTTTTATCTTAAATTAATCCCATACTTTGGACACTTCTTGTTCTTTGCTATTGTCTCTCTCTTCCTTCACTTTGGAAACTGCGCCATCATAATCATGTCTTGTTAACACAGCATAAGCGTGACAGGCGACAATCATAAATGTAATAAATGTCCGTGCGAAACAGTGTGCTATAGTTATATAGATTAATCAAATTAATTGATGTAATGAATGACTTGTTTCAGCCCCAATTGACATTATGTTATACTGTGATGATTAAGTGTTCCCTACAATTTTTTGAGCAGATGTGTCTGCACTGTGTGTGTATACATATATACATACATATAGCAATACTGGCAAACAATGATTATTGTATAAATCACTTACGAGCAAGACCACTAGCTCCTAACGATCTTTGGCTTTCATCTTGTTGAGGTTCAGGACATCACAGACCATCTGGATTCAAGGCTTGTACCAGATCGTCTGGATTCAGGGCTTGTCACAGATAATCTGGATCAGGACCGCTCAGAATAAAAGTAATAACTCTGGTAAATGGTAATTTATTAATTTAGTAACGTGAGTATGCCTAATAAGTGGAAACGTTTATCATTGTGAGAGCTGACCAAGTCAGCAAACTGCATGAATGCATTGACCGGTAAAATAACAGAAGTCTAATATTAGTGCCAGACAGTTTCACACTAGAAAGCTTCACAGCAAACGTTACCTGATAAAAACAGTGATGGGGAAGGGTTGGTAAATATGATGCCTAACCATAGACTAGATTTTTAGCCGTAGACTGTGTAAAATACTTGGCTAGTGTGTCAGCCTAAAAAAAGTTAAATTTGAAATAAATATCCCCTGAATTTTTCTTTCAAGGAAACCTGCAAAAACTGTATATGATGTAACTTAGTACAGGTGTAAAGCTCCCTGTGCATTTCTTTTAATATTAGGTTATCTGAATTAATTCAAATACTTAAGTTTTTGCAAAATATAAACTTCTCTGTTAAGGTGTATTAAATATACCTTTATTCACTTACTCCATGTTAAAAGAGATATACTTTTTCACAACATTTGACATCAACAACAGTAGTAGTAGAATGGTACTTCAATACTTACAGCCTTTTTCGCTTTTTCTTTGGCATGTCATCCTTGTCTTCTTCCTCTGCCGTTTGAAGATCAGTGTG
>NC_048416.1:6048440-6053220 GCF_013103735.1 Etheostoma cragini
ATTGATGGGGATAAATGGACTAAGATATGGACTCAAACAAAGAAAATATCTGTGTGTAACCGTGCCAGATTACTCCAAATTAAGATTGTACATTGTTTACAAATCTCTCCTAACAAAAGACATAAAATGAATTCCCAACTGTCACCTGCATGTTTAAAATGTAAAGTCTCAGTGGGCACCTATACTCATTGTATCTGGTCTTGTCCTAAAATTCAAACATACTGGCTGGGTGTTTTGCAAGATCTGGAAAATATTTTTGGTGTTATGTTACACATGGACCCTCTTTCTTTAATCCTGGGTTACCCCATTCAGGATACTGTCGTGGATGCTGACTCCACCAGACTGTACAATATCCTCACATACGCTGCAAGGAAAAACATCTTTCTGTCTTGGATAAGTGACAAACCCCCTACTAAATCAAACTGGCATAAGGTAATTATGGAATGCTTTCCTCTTGAGTACCTGACCTGTCTGCTTCATTCCTCAGAGGGACAGTTTATGAACATTTGGGCTCCATACCTTCAATTCTCCAACACTACAGTGGCTTCGGTGCTTTTGAGTGTTGTCCTTGGCTAGCCTCTGCCTCTTTCCCTTTGTCCTACTTATAACACTGTACTTGTAACCTGGTCATTTTGAGCTTATAGAACTGAGAACTTGTGTATGTGTGTGTATATAGGTGAATGTACAGTATATATATTTTAATTCATTTCTTCTATTTATTTCCTATTCATTGTACTGATTGGATGCATGTGAAATGGAAAGGTGTGTGTGTGGACCAATGTTGTACTGAGCGTTGTTGTTCCCATATTGCTGTTTTGATGTTAACATGCAAAAAGTTCAATAAACATATTTTGAAAAAAAAAAAATAGCCCAAAACATAATTTTGGTGAATTCATTTTGCATAAATCATTTAATAATTATTATATAAATGATGATTCAGGTCTCTTAAAGGGCTAGACACATAGATGGACCCATGCTGCTTATACTACAACAGTTACTTATCAAAAATAACAATATTTGTAATTTTGGTGAATTTATTTTGCATAAATCATTTAATAATTATTATATAAATGGTGATTCAGGTCTCTTAAAGGGCTAGACATATAGATGGACCCCTGCTGGTTGTACTACAGCAGTTATTCATCAAAAATACCCATATTTGTAGAAAGATACCTAACGCTGTGAGAATTTCTCCTGCCATGATTCTTCTTTGATTTTTAAGACCCTCTTCTGATGTGTAAATATGAAAACACTGTGGCATCTTTGGAAACTCCATCACTGTCATCTTGGCCATCTGTACGGACGTCAAAAGATCACATGCATTGTGTATGATTTTACATACTAAAACAAAGTGTCAGATCTATCATAAAGAAAACATGTTGTACAGTATCACCTGCATGACAAAGACCCCACAACTGGTGGCATCTTCCTGAAAGGTGTGGGTTATCTTGCCAGGCTTCCACTTGATGTTCACCCAGTCGTCCTTTCCCAGTCTGTTCCGGCGCATCTTGAAATACTGTCTACAGGATGAAACAAAATTCTATTTTTGTTAACCTTGAATATAGTCTATTGTATTACCAAATGTGTGTGTGTGTGTTACCTATTTCCAATAATATATTTAATATTACCCAAATCTGTGTCCAGCCTTTCTGGAGTCCTCAACTTCATTTGTCCCTTCCAGAGGATCAACCACAAAAATGTGGCTTGAGACGGCATGAAGATACTGTTTGAAATAGTAACATATCATTAAACCGTGCAATCTTCAACAAACCTATGTCTGCAACAACAGGAAAGATAACATAATCAGCGTTATTGAGTTTAAAGATCAAAGCCACAATAGACAAATTACTTTTGTCAATTACTTTTTTTAACATTTGACTTAAAACTTTAATGAGAATTAGAAGTTTCATAATCTTTGTTATTAAAGAATGGAAAAAAAGAAAATGTTGAAAGAGGATAATCAGGGACCACTAATATTATTAATATCACAGTGCTTTCTTTGAATAATACTGGTAATGATGTCATGAAGACACAGATGAAGATATTTAAAAATAAAATTACAAACTTAAAAACAATCATAAGGTACGAATAGCATACTACAGGGTTAACAAAGTTTGGCTACATTTGGAAATATGTCACTATCTTAATCTGGCACTTTCTGTAATTTTACTAAAATGTTTAAAGCACTTCACCTTTCATTTAAACATGTTAACTTAACTATGTGTATTTACTTGATAAGGTTAATGGCATACTACTTAAAAATTAAGGCAGAAAACCCTTTGAATGCACAAACCATGAGCCATACAGTTAGTTCTTTGAAGGCACATAGCACTAAATAGATTGGTGTACTCACCACAAACTTCCAGTGCATATTTTTTATATTAACGAATCCAATTGCTCCTTCATAGTCATTAAATGTGACCTGACAAAAAAAATAGTCATAACATTGGGACTGTAAGTACTGTGTTATTTATGTACAGAAGCAAAAAGAGATCCAAATAAGAGATTTGTTACTTACATTTGTCAACCCTTGCCTGGCCATCTGCTCTCTTTTGCCATGTAAAATTAGTCCCATTATATAGTCGGCCAGCAGAAGCCTTTGAATTGAGGATCACTTGAAGGTAGCACCCAATCACCTATTGGAGAAATTGTAGGTAATCATAACAAAAAGGAAAGTTGGGGCTAATGTAAAAATATTTATAATCATGTCGCTGTTCACATGTGAGACAATGGATCAATAATGCAACAACTTTGCTCAAACCTTTTCTGAAGTCATACTCCAGACCTTCTATGCTTTTCATTTTCAGATAGACTTTGTAAACAGATACATTTATTAGACAAACAATGTGGGACAATAACAGTTTTAATTATATACTTGCCTCGCCCATGAGCATTTCATCAGGCCTTAAACTGAGGAATTCGCTGTGGCGCATGGTGAAATCAATCTTTTGTTTAGCGCATCTCACAACTGCCACATCAACTTCCGTTGGTTTGCATGCCCAAAGGACATCAACATAGAAGCGTACAGTATGGACTAAAATATGTAATCACTTCGTAAAACCTTTTTAAACTCATTGAAGTGTAAGTCTTGCAAACTCAAGATGTATATTACTAGTACAGAAAGCTACTATTGAACATGCCCATCTCATTTTGGATTCTTTAATATATGTGACATTATCCAAAATGATATTTCATCTTTATGTTAATGAGGTATATGTTTATAACTGAAGAACTCCAACTGAGTCAATGGGTGAATACAGCTGTCTCAAGGATGCTTTAACTTTTATTTTATTTTTTATGGGCATTTAACGCCTTAATGTACATATGAAAGATGAAGACATGAAAGGGGAGAAGGTGGGGGGGGGGAGGGTGACATGCAACAAAGGGTTGCAGGTCGGAGTCAAACCCGCAGCCGCTGCATTAAGGAGTAAACCTCTATATGTGTGCACCTACTCTACAAGGTAAGGTAACCCGGCCACCTTTAAGTTTTTTAATGTTTCTTTAACAATGTCTTTATTGCATGTAAAGCATACATTGTATTTTAGTGATCAGCAAACAATTACCTCTGTTACAGGCCAGGATAGTTGACTTGTGAGGTCATTGCTGCTGTTCTTCTCATCCATGCTCCTCCCTAGAGGACTCCGTGATCCTGAAGTTATGACAAATGATGTGTTCTCTGTATCTCCCATGTAGAGAGCCAAACATCCTCCTGACAAAGGTCCCTGGCCTCAGTCGCCTCTGCTTTCTCAGAATAGAATGTTTGACTATTCCAATCGATCTCTCCACATGGCAGTTTGTGTCCCTTGTTTTACATGGGCCAAAGTAGTCATCTTCTTTGTCAGAAGCATACCTTTTCAAATTCCCCAATAGCAGACCACTCCAAAGGGGGGAAATGCCAAGGTAATTGTCAAATAAGACATCAACAATGCCTGGGCAGTAGTATGGATTCTCCTCTTCAACTGCACTCTCAGCATCCTTTTTTTTCCAGCTCTCCCTTCACCTCTTCCAAGACCTTCTTGAACTCGTATGTGAAGGGAGAACTGCCAACAATTGTCTGGGCATTTCTTCTGTCATCTTCATCTTCCTCCAGAGCTAAGGCGCTGTCTTGTACCTTTTTGTATGCCTTCCATGCCTGGAATCTTGCATGTTTTTATTAAGTCTTGCATGGCCTTCAAATTACTCAGGACATGTGTAGCACTGTAAACATTTTGATCTCCTTCCATGTCTTCAGTTTTGAACAAACTGAAAATGCCCTGTCCAAGTAGCTCACGTAGCTCTCCTGTTGTAGTACAACCAGCAGGGGGCCCTCTATGTGTCTATCCCTTTAAGAAACCTGAATCATAATTTCTATAATAACTATTGAATGATTTTGGCAAAAGAAATTCACCAAGATGATGTTTTTGGTTATTTTTGATAAATAACTGTTGTAGTACGACCAGCAGGGGTCCATCTATGTGTCTAGCCCTTTTAGACACCAGAATCACCATTTATATAATAATTATTAAATGATTTATGCAAAATAAATTCACCAAAATTATGTTTTGGGCTATTTTTGATAAATAACTGTTGTAGTATAACCAGCAGGGGTCCATCTATGTGTCTAGCCCTTTAAGAGACCTGAATCACCATTTATATAATAATTATTAAATGATTTATGCAAAATAAATTCACCAAAATTACAAATATTGTTATTTTTGATCAATAACTGTTGTAGTATAACCAGCAGGGGTCCATCTATGTGTCTAGCCCTTTTAGAGACTTGAATCATCATTTATATAAT
>NC_048416.1:6053320-6065046 GCF_013103735.1 Etheostoma cragini
GGGACACAATTTGCTGACTTACCATTAGCTAACCTAAAGCCCAATATCATGCAAAGTAGGAATAACCAGAATAGCTAAATATATCAATTGCCAGCAGAAACATTACATTAAAAACTTACCGTGACTTTATTTTGCTATGCACCGACCGTTTTCTCCCAATCTCTGACTCTGACCGCAATCTTTGGGCGCCTTTTTCTCGCAATAACGGCTGAGTTCAAACCGAACGTGTTGTGTTCAAAAGGCCTCGTTAATGGGAAAACTCCAACTTGAATTTACGCTTATTCACTCATCACACAACCTGAAGATATCAGACATATTGAAAATATTGAATTTGAGCTGAACAAGAGAAATATTTTTTGTGTCACTAAAAAGATAAAGACTATTCAAAGTAGGTTTTCCTAGTACCCACTTATGCAGCCTATTGAAAAGATGGGATGAATTCCCCCTGTGCTGATGGTGTTGCTAGTCACTCAAAAGTAGTTGAAAATGACAATTTTCAGCCCAAACTGTATTTTTTATTTGTTTTTTAATGTCACCCCCATTTTGGCTCATTATGTTTTTTCCAAGAAGAAATGTGCAAGTTTTCCACATATGGCAACTCAAAATGATCTCGGCCAAAAGACGAACATACAGCAAGTTTGAACCTGCGCTCGCTCAGACACTTTATTTACACAATACAAAACATTGTCAACTGTAGCAATCTGCAGTTGTGCTGTACACCATACACATAAAAACAAGTTTGCCATTTAGAAGCACTAAATGAAACTCTGTATTGTGCAACGTAGAGACCGATGGCTTCCCACTGATCTGGGGTCAAAGAGTCACCAGACTGATGATCACTTGATTGTTGCTTCTTTGCTTTCATCAAAACATTATTTTTGCTGTCAACAGGTTTGCTATTATGGGACATGTAATAGCAAACCATGTTGTTCCTTAATGTTCCTTGTAATAGTAACAGTGGGCTGAAAGATGCCCATGCTGCATTTTGGAAGAACAAAATGACTTGAGTCCTTCTCCATCTAATCACTGTTAATTTGAGAAAATCATTTATTCAACTGGTGGTGGTGATGGTGCAGTGGAAAAGTCTTTGGTGTGAGAGACCTACATGGGTTTAGATCCCACTGTGGCCCCTCCACCATGTGTCCCTGACAAGGACATCACTTTTTGTTGAAAATGTGGGACATAAGTGCTCATATGGGGTGTGATGATACATTGGGTCATGACACATGATTCACGAGAACAAGATAAGAAGAGTTTAAGCTCGATAAAATATTTTATGCTGAATTATATGTGCGGAGGGTCCTCCCCCAAACGTTTTTGAGCCTAAAACTTATAATTTCTTGCATTCTGGAGACTGGAAATTTTCTTCTTAAATTTACGGTGGAAATGTGTTTTTTTTATATGAGGGAAAACTATTTTGCATTGCATGTTTTCTTAAACCTTTTTAAAGCGTTTTCATTAGTTAATTAATATTTGGTGCAAGCTACTGTATTTTTTAGAACAGTGATGGTGACAAAATAAATCATTTCAAAATGTGTCAGTACGATATGTCCCCAACACATCAGCGTAAAACACAGCAAGGCATGGCAGTAAGCAACCTGAAGCAATTGTTGCTTTTGATAAAAGTAAAAAAAGTACGTTCAGCTACAATGTACTGAGCAGCTTCCAGGTGTGAATCTGTAACTGTGTGAGGGCCTTCCTGCAAATGCTCTCAGTGAACCTCCCTGAATAAATGAATGTTAAAAGAAGTCTGTGCTTTCTGTACTGAATCTTTACCTAAAGTGGCACAATACTATTTAGCAATATTTGGTCCATATTTGCCATACCATATATGGCCCACTTTAGGCTCACATCAAGATAAGCCAGTGCAGATTGTGCCACATCTTTACCTAAAGTGGCCCATGTCTGTTTTATCAAATTAGAGCAATGCATGAAATGCCAAATGTGGGCCACATTAGGCTCACATCTTGATTACCTGGTGCTGGCTGTGCCATATATAAGCCAAGAGTGACCCAAATTGTTGTTAACTATTTGGGCCACTTTTACTATATCACATGTGGGCCACTTTAGGCACACGCCGAGATTAGCCAGTATGTGACCTTTAGCTAAAGTGGCCCATGTCTGTTTTACCATATTAGGGCCACCCATGTATTGTTTAATGTGGGCCACATTAGGCTCACACCTTGACTGGCCAGTGCTGGGTTTGCCACAACTTTACCAAATGTGGCCCATAATTGTTGTTAACTTTTTGGCCCATGTTTTGCACATCACACATGGGCCACATTAGGTTCACATCCAGATTATCCAGTACGGATTGTGCCTGACCTTTACCTAAAGTAGCCCACGTCTGTTTTACCATATTAGGGCCACACACGCAATGTCAAATGTAGACCACATTAGGCTCACAACTTGACTGGCCAGTGCTGGCTTTGCCATAAATTTACCAAATGTGGCCCATAATTGTTTTTTTAATATTTGGCCCACACTTGGTGCATCACACGAGGGCCACTTTAGGTTCACATCCAGATTAGCCAGTACGGATTGTGCCTGACCTTTACCTAAAGTGGCCCATGTCTGTTTTACCATATTAGGGCCACACATGTATTGTCTAATGTGGGCCACATTAGGCTCAAACCTTGATAGACCAGTGCCGGCTTAGCCATAAATTTCCCAAAAGTGGCCCATAGTTGTTTTTAACTATTTGGCCCACATTTGCTACATCACATGTGGGTGACTTTAGGCCCAAATTCAGTTTGTCAGGGCCGCAAGTATGCCGGGAGTGCTGCATCATTGCCTGAAGTGGCCCGCAATCGTTTGCTATCTGGGTCCCTACTGCAGCTTTAAAGACTCCCTGGCTGCCGGTATTTTGTTGCAGACTTCTTTTTCTCAAAGAAAGAGAAATCCCTCTGTTCTTGCATTGAGAACGGGGGCTCGAGGATGAATGGAAAACTCCGGTCATTACGAGGATCTGGTCATGCCCTTTGGTCACACTAATGGCCCTGCTGTTTTCCAAGCTTTCATCAATGACATTCTCCTTAACTTTTTGCATCGGTTTGTTTGTGTTTATCTGGATGACATCATGATCTTCTCCCGTGACCTGGTCCAACACAACAAACACATCCGTTTTGTGCTGCAGCTGCAACAGACTGTTTGTTAAAGCTGACAAATGCAAATTCCATGTCCATGTCCGAACGCTCTCCCTCTGACCACATGCTCCATCCCTGCGCCTTCTTCTCCCACCGCCTGACCCCAACTGAGCACAATTATAGAGTAGGAGACCAAGAACCGCTGGCAGCTAAATTAGCCCTGGAGGAGTGTAGACATGAACTGGACCGACCACAAGAACCTGTCCAATGTTCAGAACACCCAGAGACGTAATTCCCGCCAGGCTAAGTGGGCCCTGTTCTTTATCCAAAATCTGACTGAATTGCTGTTGGACTATGGAACTTAAAGGTGAGTTTTGTGTTGAGTTGATTGAATTGGGTAAACGTAAAAAGATCTTTTGGTTATGCTCAAAGCCAACAAGATTTTGGAAGGACTTTTTCAAGATTATATCTGAGGTTCTGGACACAGGTATCACCCCCTCTCCACTTATGGCCATATTTGGAGTTCCACTGAACCACTCTAAACTTAGTAAACAGAAAGTTGGTGTTTTAGCATTTGTCTCTCTGATTGCTCGCTGACATATTACATTACATTGGAAGTCACCCAAACCCCCAGCAGATAATTCTTGGGAGACTGATTTAATTTCATTCCTCAAGCTAGAAAACATAAAATTCTCACTTAGAGAGTCAATCTAGAAGTTCTGCAGTACATGGCAGCCTCTCCTCTCATATTTTGATAATCTAGCCATGTCCCCAGTGCTGCGTCTGCAATAGCGTCAGTGTCACTGCGTTGTGCTTTGCCTTCGCTTGCCATTTGGCCTTAAGTAACTATATTAAGCATACAGTGGTAGAATACCGGAGTAGGAACCATATAAAACCACTAATTGGCAAAGTTGGGCTGGGAGCTTCGTCTCAAGCCGCCATCTCTATCCAGCCAATCATGTGACTCCCATTTATTTTTTTATTTTTTTAAAGAAAACAGTTAATGTGGTTTAGATTTCAGAGAGTGCTTGTGGAGAGCTCTTTGTTTGCTCTGTGTGAGCTTAGAATGAGATGCATGAATTAGACTAGGATGTGAATAGATTGAGTTTATACGAGAGCTCCCTGATATATATGCCTGAGATTAAAAAAAGCACAAAACTTGAGAACATCTGAGGCTTATTTAAGAGCTTGATTAGATCTATTTTGAAACTCAAACGGAGACTAATTTGAGATTTTGTGATGCTTTTTCTCAGGAGGAAAACATGAGAAACAGGAGAAATAAGCCATAATCTCGATTGGTTTCACACATATTGTCAAAGAGAAATGCATTAAACATTTTTGAGAGCTCTTTTCTAGTGTTCTTTACCTCAGGGAAGTAACTGTATGCAACACTTGAAATGCAACGATGCATCTGGAACTTATTCTTTTATTGTAAATGTAAATGTTTCTGTCTGAGCAAAACAGCCTCCCCATAATGCTAACTCGGATATACAGTGGGCAAGAAAGAACACTAAAGAAAAGAGCTTTACAACAGCTGGTGTGGTAAAAACCATACCGCTTTTTCCAAACCGGCCGCTGAAATCAACACAAACTAAAAGTTACATATTGCCACTTTGAGAACACTTAACTCTGGCATTAAATAAAAATAAAATAAATATTAAACAAAAAAACATTTGAATAAAATAGAGAGGAAACAATCACTGTGGTTAAACTGGTGGACACAAACAAAACAATATCTGCATCTTGCGTTGGAGATGCAGCAGGTCACAATTCTGCAAGGTCATGATAAATATACCGAGGCCGCACAGTCATTCTTTTCTTGTTGCTGTATTTCTAAGTGATTGTCTTAGTGATTCAGTAACAGTGTAGCTTATACTAAAAAAAGTAAAAACACAAACTGTGCTACTATTTTCAAGTCCACCAAGCTTAAATCTGTGAAGAGGGTAAAATTGCCATTTCACCCACTAAAGAGGATTTTATGTTATTAAAGCAGTTGATATTAGAATATACAATGAGGAGGTAACAGCTGCTACAACGCATCTTCATCCAAATTTCAATCACAAGAGGAGTCTTGGCAGCATGTGGGCATTAGCAGATTACCTTTTTATCTGGTTGTCTTTTCTGTGGGAATCAGATCTTGTGTGATCATCTTTATATTCATTAACCCCAGTGGATTCTTAACCACTGTTCTAGGCTTCTGATTAGAGCATGGGCCGTGTCTGGGTAATGGTGCATCCAGGGGAGCTGACATTTCTCCATCTCTCCCACACACTCTCTCCTACACATTTTTTCTCTTCAGTGTAATGGGCTACTGACACATACACACACACACACACACACACACCTATTGGTATTCCCCTAACCCATATGCTGTCCCTTGTCTCAGTACCGCTGTGTCTCTTTAATTGTGGGAGGGAGGATTCTAGCCTGCAGCAAGACTGAATAACACGGTGCATGAATGACTTTGTGTGTGCCTCAGTGAGGGACACAGAAAGAGAGAGCAGAAAAGAGGGTAAAATAAAAAGAAAGAAAGAAATAATGTACTAACAGTTTTTAGGCATCAAGGTTTTACTCCCACCAGAAATATCCACCCATACTACTGGTGCTTGTGCACATGGTTCTGGTACTGCAGGGAACGTTCGATTTAAGTGTGCAACAAATAGTATTCTTACTATTTTGGTTTCACAGACAACTAAGTTTACTTGTTAGGACCTAATTAATTATGATGATTTTTTTGTTATTATAGTTTTGTCTTGCGCATACAGTAACACATTACAGTAATTACTTGTTTTACCATTCCATTAACAAGTGTATGGGGATTAAAATTTAAAATGTAGTTGCCATATTATACTTACTAATCCAAGTAATGCTCTATTACATTTACAATGGTGTGCATGGGTGAGCAAACAAGGGATTTGTAGCCATGCTGGCAGCTTTGTGGCAAAGTTGGTTGGTCTACTACTTTGTTTCAGACTGACATCAAAAAATATGTGAGGGATTGCCATTTAATTTTGTACAGATATTCATGGTCCCCAGAGGATGAATCCTACGGACGTTAGTGATCCCTTGACTTGTTTTTCTTGTTCTAGCACCACCAGCATGTCATAAGATTTACTTATCCCATGAAATATTTCAACATTCTGCGTAGATTTGCACCAAAGGTAATCCAGACATTAATGGTTCCCAGATGATGAGTTGTGATAAATTTGATGATCCCTTTACCTTATACCAATTTGTTCATTGCTTTGATTAATAACCAAGTGGCCACTTCCAGGTCTGAAAAGTGAAGACAATGCTGAAGTGCTTGAAAACCTGCATGCTATCTCATTTTCAGCAGGGGGTGACTAAACTGGCTTCAAAAAGAAGTCTGACTGCATAAAAGTCCATGGCGAAATTACCCTTTTTTGCAAGTAATTTATTCCTTAAGTAAACATTTTCCTATTGAGTTTATGTTCTCAATTGCTAGTTTCAAGTCTTCAATACAGCATGATCATTTTGTAAATTATAGTCCTATTTTTTTTCAAATGCTATGTAATGAAATTACAATTCTAAATCAAGGGAATATTTTTCCCACCATGTAAATTAGATTCTTACAAGACCCTGTCAAAAACAAACCAATACAGAAATAATATGGATATTAACAAAAAAGGAAGTATTACCTGTCAAGGTTTAATTACCAATCATTTTTTTGAAGCTCTAGTCCACTCTTCACTTGCTCCAGCAAGCGGGTATGCCATAGGTTGTGGCTACATACCAGCCTGTCAATCATGATAGAGGCTTAGCAATGTGTATCCATGGCACTGTCTACTTTAAAATAGCCATGAACTTGTTTTTGGGAGTTGTCCATGTTTTTGGCCTAAATGTTGCCCACTCAAAATCCTCAAAATTATGGGAACATTTTGGTTAGCTTAAAAATGTTGTGTTCAGCTTTCTGTAGCACCTTGTCAACCAAAGTTTGCTGGCTAGCACTAGTGTTAGCTGGTAACTTAAGGGAAAGCCTGCTGATTTGCAACCAGCTCTGTATAATGACGTGCAGATCAATAACTCCCGGAGGTCCCTGTATTTATTTGTCAGCAAAACTCTGCTTGATTATGTGCGTCAACCACTTGAAAATGGGTAACTTTTCCTCTTTATTGTTTAGCAAAGTGCAGTACCATTGAAGCAATACATGGAAATGGCTTAGCCGGGTCATCCTCCCCAGCTCTGCCCTCTGCCTTTTTTCCCTAACATTTATAGCAGTACAATTCGACTTATAGTTACATAATTACATAATGACATTTGAACCCCTTAAGAATGATAACACAGCCCAAGACGCCTCAGCTACACCATACAGGTTGTTAAAAATGCTTTGATGGTAATCTGCTGCACCCAGATACGCTCAAGTCAGCCAGATCAGTGTGTCCTTATTCATCACCTCTCAAATCACAGTAGTGACTACTTTGTTTTCTCGTGATTAACATTGCTATTGCTTTAAACAGAATATGAAACATACAATTTACAACAAGAACACATCCCCTCCCATCCTGAACCCCATCCCTACACATGCAGTTGGCCTTGATTGTCAACTTAGGTACACTTACTTAGGATGACATAATAACCATAACATTTAAGACAATACATTAAAATAATAACAAAATAAACACTACACTGTAACTGTCCCGTTAGATTCAGGAGCCTTTGTAGTAGTGACATGGAAAATCAGGTCAATAATACAAAAACTTAACTCAATATTTACGTTATACAGGTAACACGATCATTTTATCAGTGACACACTTGTAGTTTAATGCAACTCAACTTGACTGTCTGTAGTTGGCAGCCTTATTAGGCACATTAGGCACAACTTTAATTTCTGCTGTTTTTCACTAATTATGTCATTGTGGATACTGTGTTTTACAGCAGTTTCATGAGGCTGCATTAATTAAAAATGCAACAGGGTAAGAAACAAAACACAGAAAATGTAAATGACATAACTGTAAATTGGTTTATTGTCTTCAGCCCTCAATCTGTTCTCTAAACTCTATGAAATACCCTTTTGGTTGTGATGGTGTATGTTGTTAGGCGTGTCTATGTGCTGTCACTTTGTTATGAATGTAAAATCCGACTGCTTGGAGATTTGTCACATACTGGTGAGACTGTCCTGTCGCTCAAGCAGATCTCAGGATGTATCATAAGCTGTTTCTCCTTTTTATATTTACACATGTCTTTGCTGTGTCAGCTCAACAATGGCTGTAATAAAAGCTGGACAAGTCTGTGTGCAGCCATTACCCAAGTGCACAGGTTAGTCTAATGTTTATTTTATTTGTCTCCCTCCCTATCTTTGTTATAGCAATACCAGTAATTGAATTCAGCTTTAAGACCATTGGATGCTTCCCCTTCTTTCCTGCAAGTCCACACTATCTTATTAGCTTAGCAGAGAGTGGGTTTTACCTTGCTGGAATGCATAATAGCATCTAATATGATGTTTAAAAGCAGAGAGAGATAGAGAGAGAGAGAGAGAGAGAGAGAGAGAGAGAGAGAGAGAGAGGGGGTAAATGGGAGGTGGCAATAGTTGGCTGAATTGGCTAAATTACACAATTACCCATAAGACAATGCAGGGAGAGTGCAACCATGCAATGGAATTTCAGTGAGAAGCTGTTTCTCAGTGGAACTGTCAAATTAAAGTTTTGACTTTAGGTCGTTGCATCATGAGAGCTGATGAAGTTGTATTACTTGACTCCCAACCTGTGTTCCTCCGCTAATTAAACAGATATCAGCATACGAAAGCAGAAGCTGTGGGTACGGGACAAGATTGTGGTGTTGGAAACATTCTGGATTTTGTTTGTAGTTTTTTTGTAGTGAGTCTGTGTCGTATTGACCAACCACGTGTCAAGGAAGGGATCAAAAGAGGCGGAATGCATTGGCCAAAATGCAATTTTGAAACCCATCGTGTACAAACAGCAATCACTACATCACATACTGACATCACATAATATTGACAATGAGATTTCATTGCCATTTTGGATTCACAGAAAAGACATCAACACAATTGTATTGGTTTCTGTCCCTGGTTGTCTTTTGTTGCCTTTCTGGCGTCATCTGTACACTGGCATCTGCAGAGTCGGTGGCAGGTGGTGTTTTCTTCATAAAAATCTATAATTGAGTATTAATAATGTGGGCTAGTACAATTATCTCCATTCAACATAAATCTGTCAGAATGCTTTGTTTCTTTCCAAGCAAATCTGCAATTCCACCTACTCAAGTGGATTTTATGTTGGTTTTTATGACAGTTGGAGTGGAGAGACGGGAAGATGAGTTGAGGCAAAAACTTCATCCAAATTTGCAATCACAAGAGGTGCCCTGAGAGCGGCATGCGGCCACAAACACAAATACGTAATGAAAAGCCAATCGTGTCTGCCTGTTCTCACTGTAAGTGATGGCTCTCAGGAAGTTCTTCATTTCACTTAGTTTAACAAATGACAGCTAAGCAATTACATTAAAAAAATCAAAGAGTGATAGATTGAAATAGAAAGCTAATAAGCACATTTAAGAAATGTGCTTATGAACTTGTTTTTGGGCAATAAAAAAAAAAAATAAGCACATTTAAGAAATGTGCTTATCTGCCTATCTGAAGAGGTAAGGATTTTGTCAGTCTGACAATGAATCACTGCAACAATAGTGATCAAAACTTTTAATTTGGAGTTGAAGATTGTCTATCCACTGTAATGGGAATATGTCACATCCATCGACTCCAATGGAAGAGTAGGCCAATTTAATCAGCTGACCCAGGTAACAGAAGTGCACCATCTTGACATTTTATATCCAGTCTGGCTGTCCAGGAAAATAACCATGTCAATATCATGATTTGTTACCAACACAGCCCCATTTACGCCAGCAGAACGTTTACTGTATGAGATTCAGCCATTAACTGTAATTAACAGTGGAGGAAGTGAGCTTACATCAATCATTGCTGTCAGAATGTTTGTTTTATAGGAATTGTTTTTTTGTCTGCACAGACATGTATAAGTCATGTCTAAGTCATGACTTTTAAGTCATAAGTCATGTATTGATGACTTATAAGTCATGAATAGGTTATTAGTCACATAACATACATAGCCACCTCCGCTAGACAGTGGGATGGTCATGTCTCTCTCTCTCTCTCCCTCTCTCTCTCTCATAGCCACCTCCGCTAGACAGTGGGATGGTCATGTCTCTCACTCTCTCATAGCCACCTCCGCTAGACAGTGGGATGGTCATGTCTCTCTCTCTCTCTCTCTCTCTCTCTCTCTCTCTCTCTCTCTCTTTTAGACTGCTGGGGGACTTCCTTTGACACACTGATCTCCTCTCTCATCTATCTTTCTATCTTTCCATTTGTGTGCATCCATGTCCCAGAAATGCTTGTTACTACCGGTCGTCAGACACCGCCTCCCAAGAGCCTGGGTCTGACCGAGGTTTCTGCCTAAAAGGAAGTTTTTCCTCGCCACTGTCGCACTGTTGCTTGCTCTGGAGGAAACTACTGGAACTGTTGGATCCTTGTGGATTCTGGAGTGTGGTCTAGACCTGCTCTATCTGTAAAGTGTCTTGAGATAACTCTTGTTGTGATTTGATACTATAAATAAAATTGAATTGAATTGAATAGTCTCGCTTTGCCAGACCTTCTTCCACAGTGCAGCTGAGGGTCTGGCTAGTTCACAAAGCATTCCAAGATGGGAGAGAAACATGTTCTGGTTTATTGGCATTTCACAATCACAATTTTCATGGGTATGGCTAAGCTTTGCACGGAGACGCTGCAAAATAGCCTTGGGAATGAACTTGTAGTTGTGCAACAGAAACTCTGATTGGACAGATAATCTAACTAGCTGTCTCAATTGGAAGTGGAACGTCGTGGGTATAGACTCCTAAGTTATTGATAAATCTGTTTACCTGTAAACTAGCTGGTCCTCCTGTGATTTAAATCCTGTCTGGCGCAACATCCTTATATTTTAAAGTGGATCAATCAGAATCAGCTTTATTTGCCAATTATGAGGACACATATGAGGAAATTTGCTTTGGATCATTATCATTGCTCACAATGCGCTTAAACGTACAAAACAAACAACAAATCAAACAATATATACACACTATAAACAGAAACAATATAGACAGGTTGAGGCAATGAAGAGTGCAAAGTATGCTGGAGTAAATTATAGTTTATACAGTTTTTGATTGTTACTATTTTATTATGGAGCAAAGGGTGCTGGAATAAATAAATAGGATTTTTAATAAGTATTATATTACAATATGAACAGTATAAACAGCTCTCAAATAGAGAATGAGAATGGTGAATAAATATATAAGTGGAACCAGTAAACAGACTAATTAGAGACAGTGTTGCTGGGTTATTGCACAGGAATTGAACCTGACACTGTGAGTCAGAAGTCAGCTGTTCATCTGAGTGATGGCTTGTGGAAAGAAACCGTTCCTGAGTCTGTTGGTTTTTGCGTACAGTGGTCTGTAGCGCCTACCAGAGGGGAGAAGCATGAACAGGTTGTGTCTGGAGTGAGATGGGTCTGCAGTGATGTTTCCTGCCCGTTTCCTGACTCTGGAAGTGTACACTCACCGGCCACTTTATTAGGTACACCTGTCCAACTGCTCGTTAACACTTAATTTCTAAGCAGCCAATCA
>NC_048416.1:6065146-6083369 GCF_013103735.1 Etheostoma cragini
AGTTCTGAAGGCAAAAGGGGGTCCAACCCGTTACTAGCATGGGGTACCTAATAAAGTGGCCGGTGAGTGTATATGTCTTGTATATGCACTGTGAGAATCACATTTTTTGGATTTCTCCAGTGCATTCAACACCATCCAGCCACTGCTACTTGGTGAGAAGCTGCGGGTGATGGGTGTCGGTGCGTCCATAGTCTCCTGGATCACTGACTACCTGACAGACAGACCACAGTTTGTCCGCTTGAACCGTGTTCTGTCTGATGTGGTGGTGAGTGGTACGGTTGCCCTACAGGGGACTGTGCTATCTCCTTTTCTGTTCACCTTATACACCACAGACTTCCAGTACAACTCAGAGTCATGTTACCTACAGAAGTTTTCTGGTGACTCTGCAGTTGTTGGGTGTATAAGGGATGGACAGGAGGGGGAGTACAGGGCACGGGTGGGTGACTTTGTGGAGTGGTCTGGTAAAAATCACCTGCTGCTGAACGTTGATAAGGAGGAAGGGAACGGCTCCGCAGCCTATTTGCATCCTGGGAGGTGACGTGGCCATGGTGGAGGATTACAGATACCTTGGTGTCAACATAGACAGTGGGCTGAACTGGAAGGTCAACAGCACTGCTGTTTACAAGAAGGGGATGAGCAGACTCTATTTCCTGAGGAAGCTGAGATCCTTCAACGTGTGCAGCAGGATTTTGGAGATCTTCTACCAGTCAGTCAGTTGTGGCCAGCGCTCTGTTCTCCTCCGCCATCTCCTGGGGCAGCAGCATCGGAGCCAGCGATACAAACAGACTGAAGAAACTGATCAGGAAGGCCGGCTCCGTGATCGGCTGCAAACAGGACACTTTTGAAGCTGTGGTGGAGAGGAGGTCACTGAGCAAACTGTTATCTATCATGGATAACACAGACCACCCTCTCCACCCCACACCGGTCCAACAGAGGAGCAGCTTCTCTAAGAGGCTCCGACAGTTTAAATGCCGCACGGACCGCTACAGGAAATTATTCCCACCACAGGCAATAAAACTTGCAAGTCATCCCTGGGTGCTAGATGAGACTCTGAGAAACCACAATATTGCAATAAGGGCAACCGGACCGATTGGTTCATTTACATTTCAGCGTACTTAAACAGTTGCACATTTTGTTTTTCCCATCTTGTATATATTTAAATATTTGTTCTTATATTCTTATATTTTATTCTTATATTTTGTTGTTATTATTATTATTATTATTTCATGTATATTGTATGTATGTATATTTTGTGTGCTGCTGTAACTGTAATTTCCCATTTTTTGGGATCAATAAATATCTATCTATCTATCTATCTATCTATCTATGTCATGAATGGAGGGTAGGTTGGCGCCGATGATCTTTTCTGCAGTCCGAGCTGTCCGTTGTAGTCTGCTCCTTTCCTTTTTGGTGGCAGATCCAAACCAGACAGATGAAGTTCCTCAGCCTCACCTGTTGACTCCTGTCACTCAGGAAGTTTGTGATCCACTGACAGACGGAGGCTACCACAGTGAGCTGGGAGACTTTGGTGCTGAGGATGTCTGGGATGATGGTGTTGAATGCCGACAGACCTTATAAATCTTATAAATCTCAAGCAAGTTTTGAAGCATGTTAATTTTCTTTTTCATCTCTCTGTTTTTCTATTCCATGGACATCTGAGAAAGTCTTCTGAAGATTTACAGATGTGTTCAGAATAATAGTGTGTTTAAAAAAGAGAATAATGTTCAAAATCCTTAGAATTAATGCATATGTATCTCCAGTAATATTTTACTGCCTATACTAATTTGTACTTCTCTTCAAACATGTGACTGAGCTCCTCAAAGGCCTCTACAAACAGTAACACTTTTCAGCCAAACCGCCGAGTGAGGTCCTCCAGCAGAAGACCTGGAAGCCGTCCAATCTGGGGTAAAAAAGGTAGCTCCCACATATGGAGAGAGCTCTTCAGACCCTAGTGTTGGCACATAGGTAGAACACCATTGAAACCAGGCAAGTCATTGTTGTGTTGCAAGATTTATCTATTTTTAAATTTGTATCTACATTACTGGGTTATATTCCACTTATTGAACAGTGTTTTTTGTGCTTATTCCAGATCTGCCATTGCCCACAAGATCGGGAGAGCTAAACAGTGTGTCCAGATCCTGAAAGACTACAAACTAGGAAAAGTTGATTTGGACACGCCCTAACGCACCCGCTTAGATTGTTAAAATAGGGCCCTTGGTGTCCTCCAAGGTCTCAGAGCGTTAGGTTTTACTTGTCTTTTATTGCCAGACCTTTCTCCAACAGCGGTGCGGAGAAGGGTGTGGCGTGTCCACACAACATTCCCATTGTCACACATGATTCACAGTGTTCAAGTGATGCAGGACACCTCACTTCAAAGCACAGACACACGATTACAGTCCTTTATCTCTGCATGTTTTATGAACCTGTCACAGGATCTGTTGATGGATTGAGTTCTCATGGGTTTAAAATGTGGGTTGGGGAGCTCACTTCTCTCTAACTCATCAGCACTAAAATCAGATCCTTATAAGTCTTGTGTGTGTGTGTGTGTGTGTGTGTGGAAAGAGATGTCTTTCATGATTTTTGCACATGTGACTGTGTATGTGAGTGAGTGGGGGGACATATAGGAAAATGGGTGTGTAATGAGGTGGAAATAACTGTCTTTCAAGAAGGATCCCCTAGTGTGAACTCCCATACATCTTGTTAACTGACAACAACAAGCTTTGAAGACGAGTCTTTTTAATTTAACACAGCAAAAACGAGATCACAATAGTGCTTCATTTCATGTACACACACACACACACACACACAGTGATCGACTGGGAACAGAAACCGGCCCTGGCATTTCCAACCCACCGTAAGGGCGTGTCGCAGATGGAACTTTTGATGCATGGTAAGAACACACACTTTTGATAGCCCTAGTGATGGTGAATGTAAACTCCCATGGTTTAAACAACTGCAACGTAACATAAACATATCAATGCACAACCCCAATGCATAAACAAATTAATCAGAGCCAGCTGCTCCATAAGGTAAAGAAAATAACGGTTGTTGTGATCTTCTTAATTAGCCACACTTACTGTACCTGTTGCTACACTTCCTTCTGCAGAATTGCCTCCATCTCGTTTGCTTCCACATTCAGACCCACAGCAGGCTAGTTGTTCTGTGTTGGTTAGTTCCATAGATTCGTTATTCATGTCTGTCGCTTCATCTTCCTCTTGCACGTTTTGTTGTTTCTCTTCCTCATACCCCCCCCCCAGCCCCCCGTGTCTCTTGATGCTTTAATTTATTTATTTTCTCGCAACATTATAGCTTCCAACTTCTGTCTTGAAATTCCAAGAAGGCATTGCTTCATTCAAATTTAGCAAACAAATAGTTGAATAAATGAAATGCAGGTAGATTGGTTTTAATTCAAACCATGCAGGTTTTTGAACATCTGATCTGAATAAGTAATTTCGCTACAAAATGCAGGCTGATGTAAAAGTGTGACTGTAGACTGTAGAGGGTAACCACACCAGTGATATTGAGAGATTCATATGTGGTGTGAATACTGATCAGATTACTGTACTGATAGATGATATTGAACAGTGTTTTTTGGAAGGATTCACATAAATTTGGCTATCAGTGGGACAAAGAAAATTATTATTGGCGCTTGAAAGGGGGCTGAGAGAAATTATATGGGCTGCCATTTACAATTAAGCCGCATGGCTGTGATAATAATGTTGCTCTCTGATTGGCCTGCCTGCCCCAACGGACCAGAGCCCCTCCAGCATCTGCCCAAATTGGAGATTACCAGTCCGTCACTGGTTTACGTGATAAATGCATGAGGTTATTACTTGCATACCTCTAGAAAAAACTAATGACATTAGTCATTTCATAAGATGGAAGCACATTATACAAAGAGTGTAGGCTAAACTCCTACACTCTTTGTATGATGTGCCTCCACTGGAATCAACTGTAATGGAATCAATAAATGCAAGAAAACTCATACTTTTCACTCATTAAAAAAACATAAATGTTTTGTAAGATTAGTTTAAAGATATAGACAAAAAAATAAGTTTTAAGTTTTAAGGTTATAAGTAAGACTTTGATTTTAGAATTAGTATTATTAGGGCCCAAGCATGAAAGTGTGATGAACTAAATGTTTTTGTAAGGGTTATTATTTTTCTGCTACACAATCGTATTTTTGAGGGGTTTAGATGATTTAAAACTCACCAAGATTGGCATACATGTCAGATCTGGCAAAAAATTGCAAAGTTGTGTAGTGATTGCGCTCGGGCGTGGCTAGCGTGCTCCATAGCGCCCTCTAACACATGCCACCAATCAGCTAGAGGTTCTTTGATCTTGCAATTTGGAGGGAACGTTGTTCTCATCTTAAGGAATATATATAATTTTTAGAGAGAAATTTTGGCCTACAGGAAGTCAGTCATATTGGATTTTGTGTGTTAATTTTAAGGGGGTAAGCCAGACTCCACTAAGCGTAGCTCCTATGGCACCCTTTTTATGCTATCTAGCACTCACCAGCCCATTAGCCTTCCATTGATTGCCAATCATTTTGACGTAACTTTGACCGTTAATAACTTTACATGTGAAGTGTTTAAATACTCTATTTGTTCATTGTTTATTTCTAAAGAAACAAGACAATGTATAAAATGCTCCATTAACATAACCATATCTCACATTATGGCTCTGTAGCAGTCGTTTTTGTAAAAATAGGCGATTGTGTCATAACCACGCATCTTACTGTTGCATAGTAGAGGAAATACCGTAGCTTGCAGGCAGTTTCGACTTACATTAGCTGTTTTGGTTTAATTACTAATGTTAACTAGCATTTTAGCCTGGCAGTAATTAGCCTTTGCCTATGTTATCTCCTTACCTACGCTCTCCGTCTCCCTCTGTCCAGAGCAACAGGCTATGTTGGTCCATTTATTTTACTATCTATGGTTAATTTTCATTTTACAAACTTGTTTAAGGACTTAGGAATACACAAAATCTCTCAAATTTGCTGCCATGTTCATACTCATTTATTCAAGTTTATAGTACTTTGATCTGATTTCAAATTTCGGCTTGGGCGTGGAATGATGGCTCTATATAGTGCCCAATAATTATATTTAGCCTTTAATAAGCTTCCCCAAAAACTCACAAAATTGTGAATTTATACCATAATTTGGTCATGCGTGTTAAGCCATGAGTCCATAGCACCCCATTATGCACGGTATTATTAATTTGACCATAGTTGCACACAAATTTGGCACACACATTGCTTTCATTAGGCCCGCCCAAAAGGAAGTTGGCCATTTTAAATTTTATCCCAATAAAAGAAAGTCAGCCATTTTGAATTGTGAGCGTTTTTTCATGTATTTTACACACATTTTTTTGAAACTTCTCCAGCTTTAAACTTTATCAGATTTGTCTAATTTTAATAATGATCACATTGTGACAATGGGGAAAAGTGTAATAATTGCTTCAGGTAATAAAGAATATAAAGTTAGCCATATGTTTATGTAGACCGGAAAATCTCATTATGTCACATCTCTATTCCTCAGGTGGTAGAGCGGTTGCCTGCCAATTGGAAGGTTGGTGGTTCAATCAAAGTGTGGCAAGACACTGAACCCCGAGTTTCCCTGATGCTGCGCCATTGGAGTGTAAATGTGTTTGAGTGTTTAACTGATGAGCAGGTGGCACCTTGTACGGCAGCCTTGGCCACAGTGTGTGAATGGTTCCTGTACTATTAAAGTGCTTTGAGTAGTTGTTAAGACTAGAAAAGCGCTATATGAGAACAGTCCATTTACATTTAAAAAACAAAAAATGCTGAGACAGACACAGCTAATGTTCAGTGATTACTCTAATACATAAACCTATTGTTGTACTCGCCTTTACACCTTCATTAGCCAAAATGTCTGTCAAAAAGGAGAAAAGTGGATACTGAGTGTAGAACTTTTACAAGGAAAATGAACAGCTACACAAACTAATATATTCCCGCAGACCCTCTAAATGGCCCTATAATTCAGCCATTTGTCATGGTTGGGGTCTAGCTGGCCGTGAGTTTTTGTTTTGTTTATTGTTTTTACACTGCCTGCACAAAACCAGGATAAGGGATTAAGCCGGGATATTCAAGTTATCCTAGGTAAGTTTAGCTTTGACTTGGTTGCACAAAACCAGATTGAATTAAACCCAGCCAAGTGACCATGGAGATTTATTCTTTGCGGCTAGCCTGGTCCAGAGCAGGCTAACAGCCAGGCTAAGATTAATCCTGGAGTCCCATGTGTCAAATCAGCTGCTGTCTGATCCGAAATAAAGGTGTTTAACAGTTATTTCGAGGTCTTCTGCATGTGTTCTGCTTTATATTTATTAACATGCATTAGCCTACTTGTCACTATTGTTGTTGCGAGTTTGATTTAAACCCTACTACAGTGGTTTATATGGTTAGAAATGGTTGCGCTGGCACCTAGAGGCGGAGTGGGACTTTTCCCGGTGGGACGGTAATGTTTTTTTGGCTGCCTGTCGTGCGGCCGCTGCCTGCCAGCAGACGTGCGAGTTGCGTCAGTGTCCACTCTCTCTGTAAAAGAGATGAGCAGCGCAGTGTCCGTGGTCTCAGCTTCAGGTTTATACAGGATGCGCTCCGAAGATTAAGTGTGACAAAATTAATGTAGCAATATTCCCAGATGATATTAATAGCAGACTGATCAGAGACCAATACATTCATGATTTCATTTCTTGTTGCTTGTCCTTCTCTAATAAAGGACAGTTTGTGTTACTCCTTACTATGTAGTGTTGGGATTTAAAATGTTATGCGTTTAAACATTGTATGTGATTTGCATTATAATTTTAAGCTAAAAGGTAAAAGCGTTATTTCGACATAAATGAAGACATGTTGGTCAGGCCTTCAGTTTGTTGTTATAAGTATATAGTTTGTGTTTGTTGTATTAAGTTGTTTTGCAATACTTCTGTTTTATAATATAAGATGTTCTGCTACATTTTGTCATAATCCAGCTCTCCTAAATGTGTCAGAAGTAGAATTGATTGTTAGGGAAGCTCCTGTTGCGGGATGTGGAAGAAAGACCCAAATGCAGAGCAGCAAATAAACAGTTTGACAAGTTTATTGTCCAAAGTCCAAAACACAACAGGCAAACGGGGAGTCAGGGAAAAACAAAAAGCCGGAGCACCAAGGCTGGAAACCACACAAAAAGTCCAAGGGCAAAAACGGGCATCCAGGGAAACACAGGTCACAGAGAAACTGCAGTGGATACAGAGCACAAAGACAAGAAACGGGACAACAGGCAGAACAACAGCAAACTTGCAACTCACAGGATGACAAAGCTGGCAAACTACATTTGGCGACAGACCGGCTGACAACAGGACAGGACGCACGACTGGAATGATCTAACAAGAGACAAAGGAAACACAGGGGTTAAATACAAGAGGTAACGAGGTAATGGGGAACAGGTGAGACATCAGGTGAATCACATTAAGGCAGGGCTGGGCAATCAGACAAACAAAGTGAATCTAGACAAGACAAGACACGACAAGACAGGAGGCTGACAACCAAAATAAAGCGGAAAGTAGAACAAACAGGCAACAGGGGAACAAGACAGGGCCAGTAACACAGGAGCACAGAGAAAACAGACAAAAAACACAAGGAGGCCAAAGGAAGGGAAACATACACCCAAACAAAATCCCAAACCACAACAGCTCCCTTAGTCTGGTTTCAGCCTTTTACCCACACTGATTTTTTCCTGAACTGAGGGTAATAAACCTTAAGTCACATTCCAACTGAGAAGATAACGGATAAGCACACAAAGACATCACTGTGGTCTAAAGACCCCACCCTTAGTGGATAAATCTAGGGGTGTAAGACCCAAAGAGTCAGACAAAGGAAGGGGAGAGCTGCGAGCTTGATCCAGGTAACTTTGTCTCAGGTTATCCTATGTAATAAATGGATTCACACATCCACATCTGAAATTTTGACTACTAATTGAATGAACCCTGAGATGGAGCAGGATTTAGCTCCAACAATTTGGCGCCCAACGTGGGGCCGAGGAAGGCACTGACCCATCTTTGAGCAAGTGAACAACTAGGACGAGATGCGTCTCCACATTCAGCCCGGGCACTAAGGAAAGGTAAAGCAGAATAATGTTAATATCAAATCTGCACCATTGGATATGTACAAAATCTGAATGTGGAACGTGCCTGTATCCTAGTTGCTAAAAGTGACAAATTTGATAAGATGTTGATGTGTGAAAAAGGTTTTAAATTTTAATGTGTAACATATAGTTTAAGTTTGAAAACGTAGTACTTGCAAAAAAAAGGTACAAAGATGTAGTGCTTACAGGAGTATATCACCTGCGCGTGGGATATTTATCCATAAAGTAGAGCATGAAGGAGACCGCTAAATTGGAAAATTAGTAGCGGGAAGAGTTGTAGTTAATAAACCAGACGAAAGGTAATGTATTTCAAAGAGGGAATACATGAAGGTGTAGCCTCCACAAAAAGAGACGTGAAGAGTAGTTTCTAAATTGGGACATAGAAATGAAGGTAGTCTGTGCATGAATCAGATGAAAGGTACTGTATTTCAAACAGGGGATACAGGAAGGGGTAGCGTCTGGAGGGTGAAGAGTAGTTTCTAAATTGGGCTGTAGAAATGAAGGTAGTCTGGTGAATCAGACGAAAGGTAGTGTGTTTCAAACAGGGGATACATGAAGGTGTAGTGTTCGGGTGACACGAAGAGTAATTTCTATATTGGATAATAGAAATAAAGGTACTCTGAAAAAAAAAGGGAATAGTATGGCAGAGACCAAGACGCAGGAGAAGGGTCGGTTGAAATCAGGGCCGTATAAACCGTGGTAACGTTGAAACACGTGGCTGTGAGCACTCCAAAAGACCAGGATGTGCACATAAAACAAGCACAGGACATTTTAGATCCTGAAGAACAAAAAGACCCAACAAATACTGAGAAGCAGTTGTTCTGTCCACTGTGGGACGGAATGCATAAATTAAAGGATAATATGACTAAATTAGAGGACGATGCCAAAACCGTGGGTCTCATATTACGTGTCAAATTCAGAAATAAAACAATGAAGGTAGAAGGTACCATGCTGTTCTCCACGGTCTTTTAATGCTCATGCAGGTAGCAGCACACCCCATAAGGGACACTCGGGCACAAGATAAGGAAGACAGGGTTGATAAAACACAGGGACAGAAAATGATCAGTCATTTCAAGAAAATCTAGACATAAGGCTGCCACTATATTCTCCGGTTGGCAGACATGGAATTAATCCAGCAGTAAACATACATGAAGGGGCAGTGACTGTGCTCAAAGATAGCACCGTGTCAATAAATGGTTGAGAGGGAGAGGTGAAATGCTCGCCCCAGAGCCCCTCCGCCCCTCTCAACTCATAGTCAACTCTGCTGCTGCGAAGCAAGAGCGAGCAGCAACCGTGGGACAATAAACTCCAATTAGGAAAAAGAGGGAAATAGTGTAGCATTTCAGGAAAAAAGGATTTAGATTTAAATGAGGGACAATTTGGTTTACAAACAGAAACAAAGAGATAAAAGAAGTCAATCCAATGTGGGATTCATCTTATACAACAGAAGTTTTAAGGTATGGGACTTAAGGGTTTTTGCAGTATCCTACTAATGTCAGTAAAGAAAATAATGGAGAATAAATAAAAGAGAAGAAAATAGGAGGGAGGGGGACACAGGGTGCTCCATCAGCAGGCTGCCCTTTGACCCCTTCCACAGAGGGTGTTGTAAAAAAACACAGATAAGGAACAGGTTTGGTCTGGCAGGAGAGACTCATGTGGAAGAATAAAAAGAAAAAAGAAAAGAGTATTTGACAAAAATGCCTCTGCAGGGCAAAAGGTAACAAGGGTTAAATTAGAAAAAAGAAAAAGAGATCTGGTAAAATTAAAAATGATGTTGTGAGAAAGAGGAAGATGTGGGTGAAGCAAAGAATCCAACTTCAGTTAATTTATTGATCTAAAAAAAATCCAGTTGAAAGAGGTAATTGATTAAATTACTTAGTTGACTGATAGAAAATGGCTTTGATCATTTCCAGTATAAAATTAAGAAGAAGAAAAGTGAGGCTTCTAGTTTGAATGAACCCTGAGATGGAGCAGGATTTAGCTCCAACAGTAGGCCTAATGTTTTTTATTATAGCTTACATTAGTTTCATAACCTTCTCAATTAGTCTTGTGGCCTATACAGTACGTATGTAGTGTAGTTTACATTCATCACACCAGGAACACCATAATGCTTTTTCACCTTTTTATATTGGTGAGACACTTATAAATAAATATAAACATGATTAAAAAAAAACATGAATATTGTTATACATATGCTCCCAGCTTGTATTGAAGTCACTTACTTCTTTTTTTAGTTATTGTTCCTTTCTGATTGTTCTGTATGAACATTAATTGTTTTCACGTTGTGAATAAGGGTTTGAAATTAAGACTAAATTCCTTAGGGTTCATTTGATAAGAGCCGTATTTCCCTTTTTGCATATTCCTCCCCTCCTTGTTACTTTCCATTAGAAGCTGCCGCTCATTGGGTGAAACATATGGTGCATGAGTCTTCTCAATTCTGCATCAGTAAATCTATGATCGATACCGGGGTCTATGTGAGAAAGCCGTGAACATGCATTTATCCCAGCTATCTACACCTGGCTGCTACCTGTTAATCCTGGCTCCGCAAACGTGCAACCGATTAAGCCGCGATGAGCGGATCACACCAAGTCAAGCTGTGCTTTTTTCACTTATCATGGATATCTTTATTCTACTTTCGTGCAACAGGCCCCCGCCCTGTCCTTTTGTTTGTTTGGTTTTCTTTCACCTCTCTCCTGTCTGAAGCCAGCTGATTATTCCCACCTGCCTCCCATCTGCAATCACGGATCCTTGTTGCTGAAACTGCCAGTCATCACCCGCTCCCGCTGTTCACACCTGTTTGCCATCATCATCAACCTGCGGACATCTACCACGGATCTTCACCCACTCTTTACCTTATAGTTGTTTCAGCTACATGGGTGAACGTCCTCTGTGTACGCCGACAGCGACAACTATTCCTCATGCTCCTTTGTGTTTTCTATGTACTTACTCTCCTTGTGTTTTCTTTTTTAGTTTCACTTCTCTCGGGTCAGCAAGCTTCAGACCCCGGCCCTCCTTCCACAACGCCCCCTCCTCTGCATCATCTCTCTCAGTTCTCTTCATGCTCCTGCCTCCTCTGCGGTCCTGGCTCCCGGTTTCATTTGTCGCACTAAATGCTTGCTTTTGGGGAAATGACAAAAATTGTTTGGACCTTAAATAAATTATAGAGTGTGGTCTAGACCAACTGTATCTGTAAAGTGTCTTGAGATAACTCTTGTTATGAAATGATACTATTGTACGGCAGTTTAAGCTGTTCATAAGCCTATAAACCTGGTCTTGTATTTTTTCTTAATTCTTCCGAGCCAAGTGTTAAGCCAGTAAATGCAAAACAGCTAATCTAGATAACATTTACCATCGCAAGAAGTGTGATTCAGTTTACTAGTTGTACGGCACTCATGGCTCCTTGCATGGACTTGCTAAATCGCTGTCTGTGTCTGAGCTAGAGGCTAAAACAAAGCAGTGGATCATCCAGCACAACATCGGTTGTGATTTTAACCGTTACCGGAGCGAGTAAAGTTTGAAAAGAAGATCCCAAGCTGTGTTGGAAAATCTAAATCAACAAACAAGACAATTTCAATTGATGTTGGCCCCTGTTCTTTCACACATAAAAGGACAATCAGCTGCACAACAAACACCACCATCCCTCGTTACTGCAAAAGGGGTAGAGGACATAATCTCAATGCATACTACAAGAGAAAGGCATGCACCTGACCCAAGTGCCCCTTTTGATATGACTACTAGACCAAGAGATTGTGCTCTCTTTGCAGCCGAACTAGAGGTCATAAATCAAAGATCTCAAAGCTCAGGCCAATCAAGGCGGACTACAAATCTTGAAAGCAGATGCAGAGAGATTAGAGATTCTGAGCGTGAAATCCAGCACACGCTTGCTAACCATGACGAAAGGAGGCAAAATAATTCTGGAGCCTACAACACAATGTCAGAACCCCAGAGGCCTAAATTAGCCACATTTGATGGAAATAAGGTTTGGGACTCTTTTTTTTTAAGTCGTTGGAACGTTGTGACAGTTTGTCTTTTATCCCTTTCATGGTTTGTTTTTAAATGGTCGAGGGGTGCCAGCCAGGTCTCTCTCCTGACATCGAAAATAGTCTCAGTCCAGTTAAAGGTGTATAGTTGTTGAATTTCGTATGTAGGATAAAGATCAAAACCACACAAGCAAGCACATATAAAAATGTACAACCTAAACAAACGGAAAGATAAATCCAGCAAAACACCACACAATTCAAGATTCAAATTAAATGTTCATACATTTAAACATAACAAATTAAGCAAAACACTCAGAAAAGGTGAGACGCCTTATCACACTTGCATATCCAAGAGTAGATCTCCAGCTGCAGGATCAACTAACAACTGACGCTTTCCTCAAAGGCTTACGAAACCAAAAGGTGGCTTATGAAGTCATGAATCATGACCCAGGCTCCCTTGTTGAGGCCTAAAAGTTTGTGGACACCCATGAGCATAACTTCAAAGCTAGTGTGGCAATGAAATAAAAAACAGGGCAAGACGCATCTCATTGGTTGATGACATGTGTGAACATACTGCTTTAATGTCCCGCAAGGTCCAGACCCCCCAGTATGTTACGTCTGACCAGTTTGGTGCACTAATAGATCAAGTGAAGACCCTTGGTAAAACAGTGGGAAACTTACAGCTGCAGGTTGACAATCTCCAGCCCTCAAACACAGGACCCCAACAGCCCAAAACAGCCCAAAGCTTTGTACCAGTAAGAAAAAGCAATTAGAGATGGCATGAAAGCTAAACATGGGGCGTTTCTCAATCTGTTTTCTTCTATGGACTTGTGTTCTTGTGTTCTTGTGAAACGTCATGTTTGGTGGCCAAAGTACTGACCCAATACACAAGTTAGCATTTCGCCAAGAACACTTAAAATCCCCGGATGTGATCTTGACACTCCCATTTTACCAAGGATACATCAGATGGTAACTTGTGTGAACTTGGCCCGGCCGGTATCCCAGCATTCAATTCTGGTATAAAGCGCTAATGGTTTCCGGTACACAGATTTTCACAATTTACGTCTATTATTAAATCAATAAATTCATTTTTAAGATGTTTTAAGGTGAAAAATCAGTTGTGTAGATTTTGAATATAGGCAGTTCAACAAAAATTGATGGTGAATTAAAAAAGCCTTCGGAGTTTGAAAGCTCCGCTAATCCGAGCTTGCTACGCCAGCCGGGGATAACTCTCGCGAGCCGGTCAGTCAGTCAGCTCACAGACCCCTCGGGCCACACATTTAGACAGACCCCTCTGGCCCCACATTTAGACAGACCCCTCTGGCCACACATTTAGACAGACCCCTTTGGCCACACATTTAGACAGACCACTCTGGTCCCATATTTAGACAGACCCCTGCAGCAAAGCCAGGTCCACAATTGTAAGATTTTTTAAACTTTTTACCGCTGTCATATATATCTGTCCTCCTCATCTTGGCTCTCCTCCCTCGCAGGCTCCTCTTCTGCTTCTCGATAAAGTATACAGATGTAAAGTTATAACTTTACCCAGTCCATCTATAATTGTAATACCTATTTTAACGTTTCTTTTCTGCTTTCAATTAAAATTGAATCCCGAACAAGGATTTTTTCCCCGCCGTTGTGTCGGTATTTATATAGTTATTGGCCCGTGATACTTAATAGCACTTTAAATGAAAACGTAACAAAACAAAAAGGCGGTGTGAAAGGTGACCGTCTTGCTTTATGCTTTATTATGAATACACACATCAGAGCTAACTATAAAGTGGCAAGCGCCCTCTGTGCTGGGAGTGTTGCGCAATAACAGGAAGAACGCCTCGTCTCAAAACTGTCAACAGCGTGTTGTGTGCTTCTGAACTCCCGAGTTAATTCTTTCAGGTACAGCTAGCAAGTATGGTCTCCCCAAGAACACAAGTCCGGTCTTTGCTTACTTGGTATTGAGAAACGCCCGTGGACTCACAGTGACCTTTCAAATTGGATCCAAGTCTAGTAAGTGGGAAGTGCATGTAGCCCCAATAAGAGAATCTGTCCTCCTTGGATTTTATTTGATGAAAGCTCATGACATTGTCATCAATACCCGTGGCAAGGTTTTCATTGGAGGTGAAATTGTACCCTCAAAAATCGTGCGAGATAATGGGTCAGACTACAGTGTTGCAAGAGTGACTCTTGGAGAGGCCACCGTCATACCTGCTACATCTGAATGTGTTGTTTGGGATGAAGTGGAGAACCCAAGGCCAGAAGTTACAGGTCCTGAAGCAGCAAAACAGCCCCAGACAATCAAACTACCACCACCATATTTTACTGTTGGTATAATGTTCTTTTTATGAAATACAGTGTTCCTTCTTTGCCAGATATACTTGGACACACACCTTCCAAAGAGTTCCACTTTTGTCTCATCGGTCCACAGAATGTGGTCCCAAAAGTCTTGGGGATCATCAAGATGTGTTGTGGAGAAATTGAGACGAGCTTTGATGTTCTTTTTGCTCAGCAGTGGTTTTCTCCTTGGAACTCTGCCATGCAGGACATTTTTGCCCAGTCTTTTCCTGATGTTGGAGGCATGAACGCTGACTTTAACTGAGGCAAGTGAGGCCCGCAGTTCTTTGGACGTTGTTGTGGGGTCTTTTGTGACCTCTTGGATTAGTCGTCGCTGGGCTCTTGGGGTAATTTTGGGCGGCCGGCCACTCCTGGGAAGGTTCACCACTGTTCCATGTCTTTGCCATTTGTGGATAATGGCTCTCACTGTGGTTCGCTGGATTCCCAAAGCTTTGGAAATGGCTTTATAACCCTTTCCAGACTGATAGATCTCAATTACTTTCTTTCTCAATTGTTCCTGAATTTCTTTGGGTCTCGGCATGATGTGTAGCTTTTAAGGATCTTCTGGTGGACCTTACTGTGTCAAGCAGCTCCTATTTAAGTGATGCCTTGATTGTGAACAGGTGTGGCAATAATCAGGCCTGGGTGTGGCTAGAGAAATTGAACTCAGGTGGGGACAACCACAGTTATAGTATGTTTTAACAAGGGGGGCAATCACTTTTTCACAAAGGGCAATGATGGTTAAGATTTTTTTTCACCTTTAATAATAAACACCTTCATTTACAAATTGCATTTTGTGTTTACTTGTGTTGTCCTTGACTATTGTTTAAATTGGTTTGATGTTCCAAAACACTTAAGTGTGACAAACATGCAAAGGAACAGGAAATGAGGAAGGGGGCAAACACTTTTTCACACCACTGTAGGCCTGTTCGCCAGCCAGTGAGAAGAACTCTTCTTGGATTTCAAGGTGAAGAAGGAAGCGCATTTTAAAGCCATGATGGAAGCGGGTGTAATCACGCCATCAGCATCTGTGTGGTCCTAGTGAGCAAAAAGGATGGAGGAGTAAGGTGGTGCGTGGATTACCGCTGTTTGAACAATCTCACTATAGAAGATGCTTATCCACTGCCCCAGATTGAAGAATGCCTTAATGTTGTTGGTGGAGCTACCATGTTCTCTACCCTTGACCTTCAGTCAAGCTTTAGAGTAGAGTAGAGCTGTGGACTACTTTAAATTGTATTAAGAAAATTTCTTGAGTTTATGAGCTGCTATCCAAAATTACCTCCCAAACCGATGCTGAGATTTCCATGCTAAGTTCCTGCTTCCAATCATTCTTCAACTTTACAGTGGACAGTCCTCTCAGTCCTCTGGCATCATCACTGCACTGGAACCTTGGTCTCTGTGAACCTTGCTTTAATGGAGTTCCCCAGAGTTCTCACCAGGGGACCACAATAGCTGACTTTTCCTCTTATTTCCTGAAGATGACTTTGCAGAGTCATGACACAACCACGCTGTTGTTTTTCTCCCTGAGTCAGGTTAGTTGCCTCTAAATGGATGAAGAACTTCTATCAGTTATTTAAAGTGAGCGTATTCTCACTGTGACAACAAATATACTTGTGTGCACAGGTGAGTGCAACACATAGGCTAGCTTTGGCATGTTAAAATTCAAATTCACAAGTTTTCACCTGCTTCAAAGTGGAATTCCATCCCGTGGCATTTGCAGTTAGAATTGTTGCATCATTTAAGTATAATTAAAAGCGGTCTTTAATTAGATGCCACAATGGAGGAGGTTTGCTGCCCAGGACAGCTTGGCTAAGGTGTCTGACAACCCACTGGCATCTTTAATGACCAACTTCAGTGAACGGGTGAAGTATGACAGTCTCTTTATCTTACAGTTCTCATTTTAAGTGGCGTTAACTGCCTCTCGATCTTATGGTGTCATTTCCGGCCATATTTATAGATATAGTGGATCCCAGAATCCTTCAGGTTACTATACTATATCCCAAGACCTTTATTGGGAGCCCAACACTGACACCAACATCAAAAAGGCCCAGCAGAGGATGTACTTCCTACGCCAGCTCAGGAAGCTTAACCTGCCTAAGGAGCTGCTGATCCACTTCTATACAGCCATCGTCCAGTCTGTTCTCTGCACGTCCATCACTGTCTGGTTCGGATCTGCCACCAAAAAGGACAGGAGCAGGCTACAACGGACAGTTAGGACTGCAGAAAAGATCGGTGCCCACCTGCCCTCCGTTCATGACTTATACACATCCAGAGTCAGGAAACGGGCAGGAACCTGTTGTGGTCTGCTGCATTCCCCAACCTGTTGTGTCTCCCCCTTTCTTCCCTGTGTGTTGTCTGTTTGCCGTGAGGGCGTTCCTGGGGGATTCAGAGGCGTGGCTTCCATCTTCATTCCGTCTTCCACACAGCTGTACCTCATTACTCATCATCCCACCGCCTTTCATAAACCCGGGCTGACCGCCTCTTCAGCGCCAGATCTTTAAATGCACTGTTGTGGTAACTTGGCCTTAGTCGTTTTCACACGTGTTTTGATTCTTCTAGTGCTCTGTACTTACCTTGTGTTTACCTCATAGATCCGTCCGTTGTCCATCTGAGCTGTCTACCATCCTCACGCCTACCTACCGTCAGTCTACTACTATGTTTGTGCTCCTCCGCTCACATTAAACCACCTGAACTGTATCCTGTCTTCTTGTCTCTGTTACCTCTGTGGTTCTGTCTAACTAAATCAGAACAGAACCATCACTATAGACCCATCTCACCCCTGACACAACCTGTTCCAGCTTCTCCCTTCTGGTAGGTGTTAAGGCAAAACCAACAGATTCAGGATCAGTTTCTACTTTCTACCCACAAGCCATTTCTCTGATGAACAGCTGACTTCTTACCGTCAGTATCAGGTTCAATTCTGGTCAATAACCCAGTAATCACTGTCTCTACAGCACCTGTTCACAGCTTCAACTTATTATTCCACTTATTTAGTATTATTCATCATTCCCACTCTCACATCTCTCTTATTTGTTATTCATTCATCATTCTCATTTCCTATTTCAGAACTGTCCATAATGTTCATACTGTTCATATAGTAATATAAAAACATAATACTATTTATCCCAGTATCCTTGCACTAGGCTCTATATTTAAATATTTTTTATTGAACTCTTTGTTCACTCATGCCTTTATATTGTTCTGTTTAGAGTATGTATATATTGTGTGTATATGTTAGTGTAAATATATTTTTGTTTTGGTTGCTTGTGTGTAAGCACTAGGGATGAGCGAGTACAGCATTATCTGTATCTGTATCTGTTTACCACATGAATTAGCTGTACCCGGATCCGTACTCGGACTGGGCGGGGCCTAAGCCGGAAGTGGTCAAATGTAAACCGGAAGTGGGTCGGGCTCTCTTGAAATGTGCGGGGCTTTAACCGGTATGTTATTTAAGCATGCAATTGATATGAGTTGATCAAAACTTTTTATATTTATTGCTGATATGAAAACTATTTACATGACAGCATCAAGCTTCAGATCAATGGTGTTGTCATGGTAACAAACAAACTATATACAGAAGGTTGTGCAACAATGGATACAACACATGCCGTTGCAATTATGAAGTAAAATTTAATGAACAAGAGTTTTCATACTCAATATAACTTTCTTTTTTTAACTTTTAATTTTTTCTTATCAGTGTGATTTGTTTTTTTTTATTTTTTATTTCCACATCAGGTAAATGAGTGTGTGTGTGTGTGTGTGTGTGTGTGTGTG
>NC_048416.1:6083469-6097929 GCF_013103735.1 Etheostoma cragini
CGACTTACAGTTCTCAAAGAGGCACACACACAATCTCAGCTGGTTATCCTCCGGACAGCTTGTCTCCTTTTCATTTCTTTCACTTTTTTCTCCGTGTGGCGTGCGCACCCGCTCGCGGTGTGTGGCGCGTGTCCGCGCTATTTTCCGAAATAACAACCTCTTGTACAAAACAAAAGTAATGAGCCAATTTTGTAAAATGTAAGGAGTAGAAAGTACCGATATTTGGGTTAAAATGTAAGGAGTAGAAGTAAAAAGTCGCTACAAAAATAAATAGTAAAGTAAAAATATCAGAAAAATCTACTTGAGTACAGTAACGAAGTATTTGTACTTTGTTACTTCCCATCTCTAAAGTCTAAAGCTGACTCAGATTCTGATTCTGATTCTGAATCCCATTTCATGAATGCTAGAGTCCATTTTCATTAATACCCCAGTCTGTCCAAGCCCATGTGCTAGAGTCCAAGTTGAGTCGCAAGTTCAGAAAATAGCGACTTCAGTCTGAGTCCACCTCTTGAGTACTCGATCACTACCTGCAGCATACAAATCACCTTTTTGGATCCACAACACAGCCAGCTTCTCTTTAATTTTCAAAATCACCTTAGTTAACAGTTTCTTGACGTCTACTGCAGATGTGATATATTTAGCTTTGTGTCATTCCAACTGTGTGATGGAATGACGCAAGTGTGATCATGGAGAGAGGAGAGGACAGTCTTAACTAAAAATCTGAATTAAGCGCAAATTAAAGTTTTATAAACATATTCAATATTCTATGACATGACATGACAACATAAAGAGCCAATTTGACCCATATAAACATATTCAACATGCTATTCCAGTACTCCATCTCTCCACGACCTTCATGCTTATCAGGAGCCTTAAATGAAAAAAGTTTTAGAATGCTTGTTTAAATGAGCAGCTGTTTCCCTGTTTTGCTGAAACGAAAACCATCACAACACATCACAGTGGTCCTGGGTTGTTTTCCCTGGATTTTTTGTAAACTCTATCCCAGCAGTTTGGCCACTGTCGTCTAACAGCACATTTTGCGGGATGTAAAAGCAGAGCTGCTGGAGGCTTTGAAAACTTCCAGACATCCTTAATATTATTGAAATTAAGCTTTACTCAAATGTGCCAGGAGATGTTTTAGAGAAAAAGACAGAATTGAATTAGGTTAAACATTACATAATGTCATAAAAGCATGAGAGCACAACAGAGATGAGTTTGGCCAAAAAAATCACTATAAAGATTCATGACAAAATAGCTGAAACTGAAATTGAGGCGGTGGGGAAAGGGGGATAAAACCTAATTCTAAAGAAATGTTTGGAATTTGGCCAAGGAGAGAAGAAATGGGGAGAGAAAAAGAGCAGATGCAAGTGAAAAGAAAAAAAGGTTTTGACAAGTGACAGGAAGTGAAAGAAAACAGAAGAAGGGAATACAACAACGGATAGTTAGAGGAAAAGAGGATCCAAATCTAAAAGAATGGAAGAGAAATAAACTGGGAGTGAAAGAACAGTAAAGGCCAGATAGGAAAATAGTGTCAATTCTGTTTTAGACAGATGTCTTGTTTTATGTGAAGGGGAAGAATAGTTTAGTTTCCAATATAGTGTATTGTGACATATTTAAGTGTCTGTCAAAAGAGGAAATTCTCTGTTTACCTTGTTCAGGGTCAGCCAGGTTACAGCGCCACTAGAGCAAAGAGAAGTTAAAGACTTGTGCCATCTGCAGTTCTCAACGTGTCAATCCAACCATTGCTCAAGTTCAAAAGAACATCAAACTTTAATGATTACCGTAGGGAAATCAAGATAACATACTCCAACATATCAAAGCCTCAGATACCGATAAAAATATAAAAAATAAAAATGATCAAAGGACATGAAGATGCCACCGAAAGTGAAACCAAGGAGAAAGAAACTGATTTGATTTACACTGGGTTAAGTTCAAAGAAGCTGTGAAGAGGGCACAAATCAATTTGTGTCATTAGTTACTGCATAAAATGACAGTTGATTAAACAACATCTGACAAGCAAATGTACAGAAGCACACACTAAAAAAAAGTACAGTAAACCTTCATTCTTGATATTCTGGCATCAGAAAAAACAAGCTGTAAACACCACATTTAAATTTTTATACAATGATATACAATAACTGTTTTACTATATTGTCCTTCAAAATCTGTGTATCCACAGGAGTAATAGTTGTAGAAAATTATAATAATAAACACATTACTGTGTGTTAAAAACCCTATATTCAACGTTTATTTAGTGTTTCTAAATGCAAAATATTGGGTTAAAGTGAGATCTTACCCTGAAGTGTTATGTTAAAATTACTATTATTTTGTCATTGGGCTTAAAGTGATTCATTTCACCTAAAATCCTGAAAATGAAGAAATTGTTGCATTATACAAGATCATTAACAGATATATGTCAGAACATTCCAACTTTAGTAACCTCATATTTGTTAAAGGTACTCTGCCACACGTATTTTATTACTCTGTGGTAATGTCTGAAGTTCTACCATGGACTCTGTAATATTTTTTTGTGGGAATAAAGCCTTGGTTACCTTGTTTCAAGCCATTCCAGCGTTTAATAAAAAGCCTGCATGAAGACTCAGTTCGATTTGTGCCAGTTCTCATTAATATTCAAGGAGCTAAGCTGATTGACTCTGATTGATCAGGTGGCCAATGAGAGCCTGGCTGCCAGCATCATTTACCCATCAAGCTCATGAATAGTAATGAGCTCAGGCAACATGACATCAGACTGACCAGCTTTTGTACTTGGCTTGATTCCTCTGCTTATTTCTTTTCAGTGGCTAGATTTGAGAGAAGAGGTAGCAGTTCATCAGTGGCGGGAACAGGGGTGAGCTAGGTGGGTGCTATATTAGCCATAGCACCCACAAGAAATATCTTATATTTATATTTTAATCTGACGTTTGAATAGTCTTTTTCATGTTGTTAAAAATAAGAATTGAATACAAATTTTAAAAAAATACATATTTTAGTCTAAAATAATATGAACAGGTGATCTTCTTTGGCCAATGGGCCCAGCGCCCAGTGAACCTTTGAACTTAACGCACGGCAGACTGTTTTTTGAAAGCGAGCTTGGAAATTTAGAAAAGTAAAATACACCAAAATGGATAGCTTTTTGCTCGTCGTCACATAACCACAGGAAAAAGAAAATCCTTGGAATGAAGACAAGGGGATTTGTCGGCAGCGGTTTCCATTGAGGACGCTAACGTTACGGTTTGTGCTGCAGCTGACATTAGCAACCATACTCAAGAGGGCCCATGACTGCCTTCAAAAATATCCCTCCTGGCAATTTGGGAATCAGCAGATTAGTTTTTAACAAAAGTTGGATGGATCAGTATTCATGGCTGAAATACAGTGTGGCCAAAGATGCAGCATTTTGTTTTGCGTGTAGGCATTTTCTGAAAAAAGGTACTACAACAAATACATACTTACTTTAAACACATTGTACAAACTTCCTAAATTTGACCACCATCAACTCCTCTTTAGCTCTTCTGTTGCTCCCCAGTACAGAGTAGCTTGGTTTGAGAATACCAGCTACAAAATCAGCTTCTTGACCTTTGTCCTCTCCTGGTATGTCAAGCAGCACACGCAAGCTGGGTGACAAAACCTGTAGGGAAAATTCAACTCCATAAATGAAAGGCCATAAAGATAACTAAAGATGATACAGAACTGTGAGGTAAATCTTACTCCATAATGGGACACACCATCTATTAGTTGATCAAGACAGCTCTGCCTTTGCACAACAGTATGATATAGAACTGCATGTTTCACAAACACATCTCTGTTGGCCATGGTGACTACAAGTGGAAGACCCTCAACTTGATATCACAATGAGTTACAGCAACTGACTGCTTTCTCTAAATCATTCTGCAAGGTTGCATGTTGAACCTAAAGATTACAGATCAAATGTTATTTTCTCAAATTACTGCATTTAATCAACATTTACAGAAGTACTATGCACACTGTGCATTTCACTTAATACGTATTTACCTATGACAAGAAAAGTTTGAATTTGTAGTTGTTTATTTGGTAATATGAAACCAAAAATATTTGGATAATGCATTCCACCAAAATAAAAGTAACTGTACTGCTGTGGAATAGTCCAAAGCAAAGGCTTACTACAATAGTCTTCAAATCCAAACATTGCGCATTACCTTATTGAGATTCTCCCTTAAATCAGGGTCACCTATATCATCAGGTGTCACGTGAGCTTGAAGGATGTCCCCAGACACAATGTAGTCCACTACACTCGGGGACAGGAATGCAGGTGGTTCACCCCCTTGCACTGTTATTGTAGACATCATCCTGCCAATGGTTCGATTCACTCCATTTTGCAAGTGGAGCATGTTCAGTCTTGGTGTGCATCCATTGTGTTGAGGTTTAGTCGGACCCGAACACAGAACGATAATAAACGGTAACAAAAAAGGTTTAATCCACAAAAATCCACAAAAAAAACAAGGGACAGGAGATGGTGAAGGTGTATGTGGAAATCCAGTCCGGGGAAGCTGCACAGATAGGTGACGGAACACAGTATCTGTGACGGAACGAAAAAACAAAGTTAGTCAATAGCAAGGTTAGAAGAGCAACGAATACTAACTGACTGGCCTAGTTACCACTTGGGAGTATGTAACGAACTGGCGCTGAAGAGGTGGTCAGCCCGGGTATAAATACTGCAGTGGTGGTGATGGTGATGAGACGCATCTGTGCTGATAGATGATGGTGATGTGGTGCAGCTGAGCTGGTAGACCTTGTACCTCTAGGACGCCCTCAAGTGGTGGACAGACAACACAGACATACTGGGGAAAGGGGGGAATGGAACAGAAAAGGCAGCAGACCCACAACCGAGCCCCCCCCTCAAGGGACGCCACCTGGCGGCCCAGGCTTATCCGGATGGGACCGGTGAAAATCGGCCACCAGTTGAGGGTCCAGCATGAACCGCCGTGTGATCCACGACCGTTCCTCGGGCCCGTAGCCCTCCCAATCAACAAGGTACTGGAATCCCCTGCCACGCCGCCGAACGTCCAGGAGCCGACGGACGGTGTAGGCCGGATGGTCATCGATAAGCCTGACCAGCGGAGGAGGGTCAGCGGGAGGACAAAGGGGACTGGAAGACACCGGCTTCAACTGGGAGACGTGGAAGGTAGGGTGGATCCTCATGGCAGCGGGCAGCTTCAGCCGGACGGCCGAAGGGTTGATGATTGCTTCGACCACGAACGGACCCAAGTACCGTGGGGAGAGCTTCCGCGACTCGGTGCGCAGCGGCACGTTCCGGGATGACAGCCAAACCTCCTGGCCTGGCTGGAACTGGGGCGCCGGGATCCTGTGCCTGTCCGCCACCGCCTTGGACCGCTCTGTGGACCGAAGCAGGGCCTCACAAGCTGTGACCCAAATCTGACAACAGCGACGTAGGTGGTCCTGCACGGACGGCACAGCCAGTTCCCTCTCCTGGGCAGGGAACAACGGAGGTTGGTACCCTAAAGCCACCTCAAAGGGGGAGAGACCGGTGGCCGAGGTGGTAAGAGAATTATGCGCGTACTCCACCCACGGCAGGAGAGACGCCCAGGCGGTGGGCTCCTGGGCGGCCACGCAGCGGAGCGCGGTTTCCAGGTCTTGGTTGGCCCTTTCGGTTTGACCGTTGGATTGTGGATGGAATCCAGAAGAGAGGCTGACGGTCGCACCTAGGGCAGAACAAAATTCCTTCCACACCCTGGAAATGAATTGTGGGCCTCGATCAGACACAATGTCCACAGGAATTCCATGGAGACGGAAAACATGTTGGACAACGAGGTCAGCCGTTTTACTGGCGGTAGGTAATGCAACATAATGGACAGATTTAGAGAACCTGTCCACAACAGTGAGAATTGCGTCATTACCTCCAGAAACGGGCAAGCCCGTGACAAAATCCAGGGCCACATGCGACCAGGGACGGCTGGGGACCGGGAGAGGCTGCAGCAGACCAGCAGTCTGTTGGTGGGAGGCCTTTCCCCGAGCACAGACGGTGCAGGCCGCCACGTAAGCCCGGACATCTGCTTCAGCCGACGGCCACCAGAAGTGTCGCCTCAGCAGACTCAGGGTACGTTGTACGCCAGGGTGGCAGGCAAAACGTGCAGTGTGTGTACAATGTAATTCCTGAGACCGCACGGGCAGCGGAACGAAGAGTCGATCGGGGGGGCCGTCTCCGGGACCAGGATCCGTAGCTTGGGCGGCCTTCACCAGAGATTTGATCTCCCAGCGTACGGCGGCAACAACCCGAGGGGATGACAGCACCGATTCCGGCTCGGAAGAGTCCTCGGTGCGGTCAAACAGACGTGACAGAGCGTCGGGTTTAACATTGCGTGTACCTGGCCGGTAGGTAAGGGTAAAATTGAAACGACCAAAAAACAAGGCCCACCTGGCTTGACGCGAGTTCAGTCTCTTAGTGGATTAGATGTAGGCCAGGTTTTTGTGGTCCGCCCACACTACGAACGGCAGCTCCGCACCCTCGAGCCAGTGACGCCACTCCTCCAGTGCCAGCTTAACCGCCAGCAGCTCCCGGTTCCCCACGTCGTAATTCTGCTCGGCAACGGACAGTTTCTTAGACATGAAGGCACAAGGGTGGAGCTCCTGGTCTGAAGTGGAGCATTGAGACAGTATAGCCCCCACTCCAGACGCAGAAGCGTCAACCTCCACCACAAACTGGAGTGAGCAGTCGGGGTGTTTGAGTACAGGAGGCGAAGTAAACAGACGTTTCAACGTAGACATGGCATGGTCAGCAGCAGGAGACCAGTGGAAGGGGATCTTGGGGGACGTGAGCTTAGTCAGAGGGACCGCCACACAGCTAAAGTCACGTATGAACCTGCGGTAGAAATGAGCAAAACCCAGAAAGCGCTGTAGTTGCTTACGTGTCGTAGGCGTGGGCCAGTCGGCGACAGCTTTGGTCTTCTCTGGGTCAGCCGAAACCTGTCCACTCTCGATCACGAACCCCAAGAACGGGACAGAGTGCTGGTGAAAGGAGCATTTCTCAGCCTTCGCGTACAGCTTGTTCTCTAGGAGGCGTTGAAGAACCTGCTGGACATGACACACATGCTCGGAGAGAGGAGGAGAAAACAAGAATGTCATCCAGGTAAACCACCACAAAACGGTCCAGAAAATCCCTCAACACATCATTGACCAGTGCCTGGAAGACAGCTGGAGCATTAGTTAGTCCGAATGGCATGACCAGGTACTCAAAGTGCCCCAGAGGCGTGTTAAAGGCGGTCTTCCACTCGTCACCTTCCCTGACACGAACGAGGTGGTAAGCGTTCCTTAAATCCAGTTTGGTGAATATAGCGGCGCCCTGTAGAGGCACAAAGGTGGAATTAATCAATGGCAGGGGATATTTATTTTTAACGGTGATGTTGTTGAGCCCCCGAAAGTCTATACAGGGGCGCAGAGACTTGTCTTTTTTCTCCACAAAGAAGAACCCCGCCCCCACCGGGGACGAAGAAGGACGGATGATGCCGGACGACAGGGATTCCCTTATGTACCTCTCCATAGCCTCCCACTCAGGCCGAGACACACTAAACAAGCGGCTAGCGGGGTAAGGGGCGTCAGGGAGCAGTTCAATGGCACAATCATAAGGTCTATGGGGAGGAAGCGATAGGGCTTTGGCCTTGCTGAAAACATCCGCAAGACCCATGTAGTCGGGAGGGACCGAAGACAGGTCCGGAGGTGTCACCGCCGCGGCAGGGTCAAGTTCGGCAGGTGGGACAGCAGAGCCTAGGCAGACGGAATGACAGCGGTCACTCCAACCAAGGACCTTGAGACGCTGCCAATCAACAACGGGATTATGGATTTTAAAACACGGGAATCCGAGGATAAGCGGGGTGGAAGAGGCCGACATGATCCTAAAACAGATGGTCTCACGGTTGTTCCCGGACAGGATCACCGTAACGGGCACAGTCTGGTGGGTGATATGAGCCAATGTATGGCCGTCAATGGCTGTGACCCGGAACGGGGTCTCTATGGGCACAGTTGGGAAACCAGCTTACTCGGCTAGGCTAACGTCCATGAAATTGCCCTCAGCAACCGAATCAATAAGAGCCGCGACGGGCAGTGAAAGGTCCTCATATTGAATGGTGGCAGGTATCTGGAGACGAAGTGCAGTGGGTACAGGAGTAGGGATAGGGCTCGTCAGTACCCCCACATTCACTGACGAGCCTTGTCTTTTGGCCGGATAGTACATGTAGCCACACGGTGAGTGGGATCACCACAATACAGGCACTCATCTGCCTGTATGCGACGGCGTCTCTCAGCAGGAGAGAGACGGGTGTGACCCAGCTGCATGGCCTCCACTGCGGAGTCCCCGGATGCGTCCACCGGCGAGGTAGCTGGAAACGCAGGGGAGGACGGTCGGCGAAGCCTGGTCGGAGCAGTAGTCCGTCTGACGGGATCCGGCCGGCTGCCTGTCTCGCGTCGTCTCTCTCGCCACCTGTTGTCGAGTTTAATGGCTAATGAAACAAGGTTATTAAGGGAGTCGGGCTCATCCCGGAGTGCTAGTTCATCCTTAATTGTTTCACATAATCCATTAACAAAAAACCCACGAAGTGCTTCCTCGTTTCAGCCGGAATCAGTAGCCAGCGTCCGGAATACCACCGAGTAGTCTGCCACACTGTCTGCTCCTTGACGGAGGCTAAGCAACCGCTTAGCTGCACACCCAATATAGTCCGGGTGGTCAAAAACAGTGATAAAATCTGCAGCAAAGTCCTTAAAAGAGATCTCAGCAGTGAGACGGCTAGTACACACTGCTTCTGCCCAAGCTAGTGCTCTGCCCCTGAGTAATCCTATGACGTAATGTACCTTGGACGCGTCTGAAGCGAAGGACAGCGGGCGTTGGCGGAATATGAGTCCACACTGCAGAAGAAACCCCCAGCATTTGTCCAATTCTCCAGAAAAAGGTTCAGGCGAGCAGATGGGAGGCTCGCGGTGAAGTTGAGCAGCAGTCATGACTGGGGGGGCAGGTGGAACAGGCTGTGAGGCAGAGGGAGTGACAGACAGTTTATCTACCTGCTCAGTTAGTTTGGTGACTTGGGCGATGAGCAGCTGGTTGTTCTCCAACAATGTGTGGAGAAGCCGGTCATGTTGCCCGAGCAGGATTCCTTGGGAGTGAAGAGCCCGCTGGGCACCCTCCCCCCTGGTATCCTGTGGTGTCTCCGCGGGGTCCATTTGGCCAGTTCGTTCTGTTGAGGTTTAGTCGGACCCGAACACAGAACAACACAGAACGATAATGAACGGCAACAAAAAAGGTTTAATCCACAAAAATACACAAAAAAAACAAGGGACAGGAGATGGTGAAGGTGTAAGTGGAAATCCAGTCCGGGGAAGCTGCACAGATAGGTGACGGAACACAGTATCTGTGACGGAATGAAAAAACAAAGTTAGTCAATAGCAAGGTTAGAAGAGCAACGAATACTAACTGACTGGCCTAGTTACCACTTGGGAGTATGTAACGAACTGGCGCTGAAGAGGTGGTCAGCCCGGGTATAAATACCGCAGTGGTGGTGATGGTGATGAGACGCAGCTGTGTTGATAGATGATGGTGATGTGGTGCAGCTGAGCTGGTAGACCTTGTACCTCTAGGACGCCCTCAAGTGGTGGACAGACAACACAGACATACTGGGGAAAGGGGGGAATGGAACAGAAAAGGTAGCAGACACACAACACATTGGGTGTGCCTGAAAGATTCAATAAATTAAAACAGCACATTCTTTATATTTTACACACACACACACACACACACACACACACACACCTTCAAAAGAGCCACTGTCCTGGAAGATAGCCTTCACCAGTAAGCGGAAAAACTCTCGTCTAGGACCCCAAAGGTCAGCAGCATTTTCCCCAGCATCATGCTCATCGCTTGCAAATGTGACATAGAGCCTGTCACAGCTTTTTGCAAAACCAGGTCTCTTTAACACACGTAAGGCTGTGGTCCAAACACTGGCTCGACTGATATAGATCTGTCTTGTTCCCAATGTAATAACTCTCTCACTGTGAGCTTGTAGAAGGCCTGCAATTTCTTCTTTGCTCAACATTTCAGATGACCTATGTTAAAAAAGACAAAGATAAACAGACCTTTGGCTATCTGTGCATTTACTCCACTAGCACCTTCAGTGCACAATGATATATCTGTTTGATGCTGTTTGTGATGTTTACACTGATGAGAACAAGATAATTACCGTAGTAAAAAAATACTTGTAACTCTTACTTTAAAGTATTAACAGCAGGTCTATCACACTCTTCTAGTAGACTACGCTGAATTGTCTCTTCGAGAGCCTCATCTTCCTCCAGATAAACAGGGCTGAGCAAAAAGAGATAAACAGCGACAGCAGAAAGCCGAGAGAGAACGAGACAGACAGAGAGAAAGAGAGAAGGAGAGAGCGACAGAGAGAGAGAGAAACCTATATCAGAGGTTCAAATTGTAAACAAACCAACACCTACACTGCTGCATATCTATGAAGCCCAAACAATATCTTACACAAATTCTGCCACATTATAAGGAAACACTTGTCTCAGGTCCCCTGCCTGGCCCTGACTTTCACTCTCTTTAGTGCTGCTCTCTGTCTCCTGACATCTGGCCTCACTTTCCCTCGGTGATGAAGGCACTGTTCTCCGCACTGCAAAAAGAACAGGAGGTCTCCCTTTCAGTACAAATGAAATGAATTGTGCTACTAATCTCAGTCTACACCTCTTATAGTGACTTGTAGACAGATGAATCAAGACATCCAATCCCAATACAGTTTGGTCACACTACCGAACTATCAAAGTCTTAAGATTAGTGAACTGTTCACACTACCGTTAAAGTTTGTTTATTGCTATTGGCAAGTGGAAAATCAGAGCTACAATCCTAAAGTATGAACTTAACTTTGCATAAAATAAAGCGGTTGTCAAGGACAAAGGTATACTTTATTAATCACACATACAATTTAAAGTCAAACTTGTCCTCTGCATTTATTTCATCCCAGGGGCAGGTACAACCATAACACTGTGCCTGTGAACCAACTCCAGATTCTGAGCTAATGCCTTGGTCAAGGGCACTGACTGGATAATTAACCTAAATGTGCCCATTTTTGATGGTGCAGGAAACTACCACAAACACAGGAGAACATGCAAACTCCACACAGAAAGGACCAGGACTGAACCAGGGTTTAAACTAATATACCATACAGCCCATGGCAAACACAATACAAACAAGTGCTTTAACCTACTTCTTCTTTGACGCGATGGACTTTGTTGCAGTCTGTCACTTTCACACCCGTGACTGATGAGCTCACTTTCACTTGTGGAAGGTGACACTGTATGACCTAAATGACATGATGTTATGTTATGGACAGAAGGTAATGAATATATAAGTAATTGGAAACACAGTACTTAACATTTTTTATTGAATTACCCATATCTGAATTTTGGGATGAGCAGAATTAGAACAGATAACCTTTTTTTATAAATAAATGATAAACCCATTGCAATGAGAAAATAACTGCTGTCTATGCCTACAACCTGTTGAGAAACATTTCAAATTCTAAGACCCACCTCTCCTCCAGACCACAGGACTTTCAAAGTCCTTATCAGAGAGTTCCTCAGGTTCCTCCTGGAGAAAAAAAGTGTTATGTGTGATATATAATGCATCAAGCCAGTGGCAATGCAGAAGTATTTTATACTAAGTTAACCTAAAAAAAGGCTATGTTATTTAGGTAAAGAAGCAGAATAAGCAACATACATATTTTTACTTCTAATATATTGTTGCCCATAACTGAAAATCTGTACTGACATATAAACTGTTTACCTGTACAGGTTTGCGCATTAATTCCATTATATAGAGACAAGTGGCTGAACTAATCAAGGCAACTTCTTGAAGGACTGGCCCATAGACAATGAAAACGTTCTTCTGAAAATTTCATTTCTTCTTTAAGTTGGGCTTCAGACCAGTCAGATGTTGTTGTTTTTTAAAGTTATTTTTTTTCCCCTTTATTAGATAGGCAGACATAGATGTATAAAAGGGGGAGAGAGAGGGGGAGTGACTTGCAGCAAAGGGGCCGCAGGCTGGATTCGAACCCGGGCCTGCTGCGTGCAGGGGCAAGCCTCTGTACATGGGCACCCGCTCAACCCACTGAGCTATCTGGGAGCTCACAGATCAGTCAGATGTAAAGGAAATCTTCCTAAAAAGGCCATCTTGTGCTAAATTTGCTCTTGTCTCCCCTTGGAATGCGGATTGTTGATGCTGAAGAAAAAGGCAAGCACACAACATCTCTTGTATAGTGTTCGCAGGCTTTGTTTTTACTGACAAAACGTGAGTGTGTAGTAGGCCTTTGAAGAACTGATGGAAACGGAACCTGAAATCAATGACAACACAGACACTTGTGCATTACAAGAGAGCAATACTTTTTTAGTTAATTGTAAATCCAAACCAACTAATTGTATCATCAACCCATTATGACGTCTCTACGACTGATCGATTACCAGGTGGTTTCATTAACCTTCTTTTGTCAATCAGCAATTTATTACATCATAATACTGTATTTGTGTAAAATATGCCACCAAGATGATTGTAACTAATGCCAAAACATTACACCACACAATTAAAAAAAACTAAAACAAAAAACAGCCAGCTAGGATACATGAGTATGAAAGTATACCGAGCGGTACGATGTCCCAGTGGAGGTGGTGGGTGTGGCTGGACCCGGAGTGTTATTGTAGGTGGTGGGAGCCTGAAGGAAGATTAAATGTTATGCTTTTTTTACACTATGCACTCTGGTACATTACTCACATTGAATAAAATTAAATGTCTTTATCATTGCGACTGCCTCTGTCCTCCATCAGCACTACTCTCTCTCTAGCCAAGCAGAGAACGGTTTTTATCTTGTGAGTAAAGGCCAAAGAGGTGACAAGTAGCCTCCGTTAGCTGTAACACTAAATTATGTAATTTATGCTTCGCTGCTGTGAACAGCTTCACATAATTGAACACACATTTACACACCTTGTTTTTCAGCTCATGAGTTCATCCCTATGCGTCACTTAGCGGCGTGAGTTTTACTGTTTATAGAAACAAATGTGCAAAGGTGCATTGGTGCTAGTAGCAAATCTCTACTGGCTAGCTACCGTTAGCTAGTTTAGTTAAGTTAACCTTGACAACAATCCAATGTTAGCTACGTGTTTTGGAAACATACTTACCGAGGTGGCCTGCGGTGGCCCTGAGGCTGTTGCTGTCGCTGATGAATAAGTTCGCATAGCCACCAGGACGGCTCTGCCGTTGTTCTCTGCTAACGCGGATTCGTTGGACATTTTGCAGTGTGACCATGGCCGTCAGTACCGTGCCTTATCGGGGATGGGCTGAGATAGGCTCTTGCTGACCTTAATGCATGCGAACGTGACAGACCAGTCAAAGTGAGCCCCCCCTCGTGGCTGGCTATAGTGGCTACAGGTCATAAGTCCAGCACCATTCATATAAGTGACACTAAAACCTCAAAGTACTCTTCCAATACAGTTTCTCCAACTGTGATTATTATTTTAGTTAGGTTATTATCACGTTTATCCAAGTTCAAGAGTCCATTTCTCCGGATGAGATGATTTTTATTCGTTATTTGACAATATAAACATACACTGTCCTCCTCGAGCTTTAATTTTGTTACTTTCGGTTACCGCCATTTCATTTGCATATTAGCTAAATATTTAGTTTCACCCGAAACATTTAGATTTAACATTTAGATTTATATCTAGATTTAACATTTAGATTCAACATTTAGATTTAGATTTAACATTTAGATTTAGATTTAGATTTAACATTTAGATTTAGATTTAACATTTAGATTTAGATTTAACATTTAGATTCAACATTTAGATTTAGATTTAGATTTAATATTTAGATATAACATTTAGATTCAGATTTAGATTTAACATTTAGATTTAACATTTAGATTTAGATTTAGTATTTAGATTTGACATTTAACATTTAGGTGTAACATTTAATATTTGGATTTAACTATTTAAAATATCTCCAAGTTGACAAATGTTGTTGTAAATGTGCAAGAAAGTGACCCTAACAATTTCATACCAGTTTTTTAAACAATATTTAAAGCTAAATGTGACAAAATGTTGCTGTTATTTTCAGCGTGAGCCGCATTACAAACCTGGTGAAAAACTACAGGAAACGTTTGACCTCTGGAATCGCAAACAAATAATACTGTACTAAATATTAATATTGATTTTCTCAGGTGTTCAAATAGTTATTTGCAGCTGCATCATACAAATAAATAGTAAAATAATTATACATAGTGATTTCTGGATTTTGTTTTTTAGATTATGTTTCTCACAGTGGACATGCACCTGCGATGACAATTTCAGACCCCTCCATGATTTCTAAGTAGGAGAACTTGCAAAATAGCAGGGTGTTGAAATACTTATTTTCCTCACTGTATATATATATAT
>NC_048416.1:6098029-6121286 GCF_013103735.1 Etheostoma cragini
GATGGAGTGCTTTCTTCAGGTAGGGAGTGAGTCCTTACCCCAAGTGAAGGAGTTTAAGTACCTTGGGGTCTTGTTTGCTAGTGAGGGGACCATGGAGCCTGAGATTGGTTGGAGAATCGGAGCAGCCGGTGCGGTATTACATTCTGTTTATCGCACCGTTGTGACGAAAAGGGAGGTGAGCCAGAAGACAAAGCTCTCGATCTTGAGCAATTTTTGTTCCTACCCTCACCTATGATCATGAAGGCTGGGTCATGACCCGAAAGAACGAGATCCAGGGTACAAGCGGCCAGAATCTTTCCTCAAGAGGGTGGCTGGCGTCTCCCTTAGAGATAGGGTGAGAAGCTCAGTCATCCGAGAGGAACTCGGAGTAGAGCCGCTCCTTCGCGTCGAAAGGAGTCAGTTGAGGTGGTTCGGGCATCTGGTAAGGATGCCTCCTGGGCGCTTCCCTAAGGAGGTGTTCCAGGCATGTCCAGCTGGGAGGAGGACTCGGGGAAAACCCAAGACAAGGTGGAGAGATTATATCTCCAACCTGGCCTGGGAGCGCCTCGGGAACCCACAGTAGGAGCTGGTTGATGTGGCTCGGGAAAGGGAAGTTTTGGGTCCCCTACTGGAGCTGCTGCCCCCGCGACCCGATACCGGATAAGTGGTCAAAGATGGATGGATGGACGGTCAAGAAAACTCTACTTGCTATCCACATACACCCTGCGTGATGTTATCATTCAGTCAAAAACACTTCAGAGGGCAGAGACAAGAGCCATAAGTGACATCATCGATGTGAAGTTTGTTTAGCATCTCATCATGTTTGAGGATTTATTTTTGACCTGGTGGCAACAGAGGATTTGGCCCAGTCTGTATTTAAGGCTCTGAATGATCATCCATCCATCCATCCATCTTCGACCGCTTATCCGGTATTGGGTCGCGGGGGCAGCAGCTCCAGCAGGGGACCCCAAACTTTACTTTCCAGAGCCACATCATCTGAATGATCAGAAAAGCGCAAAGACACTAAGTGGAAAGAAATCCAACATCAAGCAGAGACTCTATGCGCAAACACAGGCACAACACATACTTCAAGGGGGAAAAGGCAGACCCAGAATACTCGACAACTGGAGGATTTTTTTGTGAAGGCCCCAACAAAGAGAACACAAGCTATGTTTCCATCCACGCGTTTTTATCCGAATTATGTGATTTCATGAAAAAAAACTCAAAGTAAATGCGTTCGGCTCGAAAAAACGTCTGGAGCATTTTTACCGTGTAGTTGCAGTTTATAGAATTGTCTGCCTGGTTGTGTAACAAAGCACGTTAAAAAACAGAGTGTAGCGAGTATTGGTGGTCTTCTTTGGGCTGTCACTTCTTGTGGTCTTAGTTGGGCTCTCATAATCTCTATCTGAACATCTGCTAGATCCGGGAGCCACTTAGGCAGCAAACGTGAGAGATACTGGATAGCGTTTTAGCCCCTCTTTCAGCCCGGCTGTTGCATCTTTGGTTTCTATCCTCCAGTTTTTAGGTTGTTAATGTCCAATCTGAGCAAGCCAAGGCTTGTATTCAGAGATGCCAGTTGAGCATGGATAGCAGTTAGCTTCTTATTATTTTCGACACCCACTTGTTTAATCTGAGACTGAAAATGAGAAAAGAGTTGCTCAAGGTAGTTTTTCTGTTTCTCCAGTACTGCCTCTGCAATAGCATCAATATCGCTGTGTTGAGTTCTGCCTGTGTTTGCCATTCTGCCTTAAGTAACTATATCGAGCATACAGTGGTAGAATACCTGCGTTGGAACCATATAAAACAACTATTTGGCAAAATTGGGCTAGGAGCAACGCCTCAAACTGACATCTCTGTCCAGCCGATCACGTGACTCTTATGTAAGTATGTTCAGCAACTTAGTGAGCATTATTTCAGAACATGTTTTTTTGAGTCTGCTACTGTCAATAGCAAAAACTTCATGGAAAATCAGGGAATGGATCTAGGGACCCTGCCTGGTGGAAGCCCGGGGCCCCCGTCTGGAGCCAGGCCCAGACGACGGGCTCGTAAGCGAGCGCCTGGTGGCCGGGTTTACTATGGAGTTGCCATGGGTGTGAGACGCCGGGCGGGTGTGGGGATACTCACAAGCCCCCGGCTGAGCGCTGCTACGTTGGAGTTTACCCCGAATGATGAGAGGGTCGCCTCCCTACGCCTGCGGGTGATGGGGGGGGAAACTCTGACTGTTGTTTGTGCATATGCACCAAACAGGAGTTCAGAGTATTCTGCCTTCTTGGAGACCTTGAATGGAGTCCTGTATGGGGCTCCAGTAGGGGACTCCATAGTTCTGCTAGGGGACTTCAACGCACACGTGGGTGATGATGGAGATACTTGGAGAGGCGTGATTGGGAGGAACGGCCTCGCTGATCTAAACCAGAGTGGTTGTCTGTTTTTGGACTTCTGTGCTAGTCATGGACTGTCTATCACAAACACCATGTTCAAACATAGGGATGCTCATAAGTGTACGTTGTACCAGAGCACCCTAGGCCAAAGGTCAATGAACGATTTTATAATCGTTTCATCTGATCTGAGGCCGTATGTTTTAGACACTCAGGTGAAGAGAGGGGCAGAGCTGTCAACTGATCACCATCTGGTTGGGTTCCTTTTAGGGGTGATCCGAGTATCCGGCTGAAACGAGTATCCGCTACGGATAAAGCACTTTTGCCGAGTACAAGTATTTTACGAGTAATATGAGTCAATATCCGTGCACGGATTGAATACAACTCCTCAACTGGCCGCGCAGCGTTCTGTGATAATCACAGCGCCCCCCGCCTACAAACACGCTCGGATCAATCTCACAAACACACACACAACATGGAGAAATGCGCTCCCTCGGCCTCTCTGTCTCTCTCTCGCTCCCGCTCCCGCAGGCAGGCAGTCAATCGGGTCTGCGGATCTGTTCTTAACGTTGAGGGTTTCTTCAGCTTCAGGTTTGTTTTTAACTTCGATTTATAGTACTTACATAGTAACCAGTAGATTTCTGGTGAACGCTGGTTTAAGACATGCTGCTCGGTTTAAATGCAACTCCCGTCGCGTCTCTGCCATCGGAGATTACTATTTTTTTACTGTATGTTTGTATGTTTGTTACCATGACAACACCATTGATCTGAAGCTTGATGCTGTCATGTAAATAGTTTTCAAATCAGCAATAAGTATAAAAATTATTGATCAACTCATATCAATTGCATGCTTAAATAACATACCGGTTAAAGCCCCGCACATTTCAAGAGACCCGACCCACTTCCGTTTAAATCTGACCACTTCCGGGTTAGGCCCCGCCCAGTCCGAGTACGGATCCGGATACAGATCATTCATGTGGTAAACAGATACAGATATAGATACAGATAATGCTGTACTCGCTCATCCCTAGTTCCTTTACTGCTTCTTTTCCAGAGTGGGGAAAATCATGTGAACTCAATGTGACTGTGAGTGCTGTATATGTGGCTGTTTTTAATCTTTTTTATTAGTGTATGGTCCACACTCCACAGCAATAATAACGATTAAATAATATGTTAAATCTATTAAGTCATCATAAGCAACGTAGTAACTGCAGTTTTGTGTTCTATTATGTGACTGATGATATTTGTGTTAAAAACTAATAAAACCTATTGGGTTCCACATTCAAATAAGGTCCCCTTAGTGTGATTTAATCAATGTTAATACACAGTGTACTAATACTTTATAACAGACCAGTTAAGCCATTTAACATGTTTTTTTTTTATATTTGCTACGTTTAAAAACCTTGCTGAGTGCCTGCACCTGTAGAAAATAATATTAAATCCATTTTTGACTCCTTTGACTTTGATTGTGTTCTGTAGTGAGCTGAGACATGTGGTCCCTGGCCTTGTGTTGTATCTCACCTACATGTGTTTACAGCAGTGTATTTTAGTTATTTTACAGATGTATGACTTGGACAGAAAAAAAACTTCCATTCAAGCCTCTGTAATTCATCCTGACACATGAGAGTTCCATGACTTCCAATGATATCAAGCACACCTCAAAGTGTCAAAGTCTATGGGAGCTGTACCACATTTAATTTTGGTATGCCAATTAGACAAAAAAACATGGAATTTCAGCTGCTTAACAGGCTAATAGAGTTTAACAAACAAAAAAACAGCAAAAGTGAGGACTGAGTGAATAATAACATTACATTTGGACATTGGGACAGTTGAGAAGTGGTGACAAGAAAAAACAGTTCAGAGAACTTCTAGAAAAAACTAGCAATGTGTGGTAGGCAGCCTAGATGCTGATCCTTCGTCACTGTAGTGCAGGGGTCACCAACTACATTTTTAACAACAACAGGTGCAGGCTTTTGTTTTTTTTACTCATTAACGGGTGGGATATGTAAAGCGAAATACAATACTTCACTCAAAACGTATTCAGGTACATTTTAAAATACAGATTTTAAAAGATACTTCAAAAATACAAAATACACCACAAAACTACCCAATATGGTAACGTGAGTAAATGTATTTTCTTACTTCCCACCTTTGGAAACTGAACAGAAAATCAGATAAACGCAGAAAACAAAGTCACGGGTGGAAGAAAAAAATAGAGGATGAAAAGAAGAAAACTTTGTAAGGAGGGTAGAGGAAAGAAAAGAACACTTTAAAGGTGAAGGCTGTGGCCTTGACTAATCGTCCATACGGCTCGGTGGCAGCTGAACCACAGGGAGCCGCTCAGCTTGTGTGTGTGTGTGTGTGTGTGTGTGTGTGTGTGTGTGTTTGTGTGCTAAATGAATATGCATTGTCTTCTGTCAAACGTCAAGCTACCAGCAGGTTGCCAGCTTGGCCCATTATAGCCAGGGAAGACAGCTAACATGGATCATGCACAGTCACACACACACACACACAAACACACACACACACACACACATACACATACATAAACAAACACAACAGCAATAGAGACACATGCACACTAACACATATGACCATGTGTTCACATACGTACCATACACACAGAAATGTACAGTTTCATGTGGCAAATGACTGAGAGTTTGTTTGCTTAGGACATACACATCTGTTTCCTTTCCTCTCTGCCCCATTACCCTTTTCTGTCACCCTTTACTCCTCTATAACAACCTTCTGTAATAGCCCTTTCTCTTTACTTTTAAAATGGAAATAGCATTTACAGCGGCAGCTGGTGACTCCAAAAATGGGGGGGGGGGGGGGGCTGACAACCTACGGTATTGTGTTTTTTATACTAGTTGGCCACTGATCTCTTATATCTACTTTCTTGTTTTTAACGGACAATCAAGCAGTAAAACAAACTTGCAGATAGAACTTTTGACACTCGGAAAAACATGCACTTTTGACAGTTCCAGTGATGGTGAATGTAAACTCCCATGCAATAAACAACTTCTCTGCCAGGTAAACCAGTAAATTAGTGGTAGGCTATACAGTGGAGTTGCATATTAAGTGGGTAGGGTTCATTCTGTAAGTAATTTTGGGTACAATTGGGTTTTGAAGAATTCTACAAGCAGCAATATAACAGTCCAATCAATCCGCCCGTTCCAAACTACAAACTACAAAAATTCAAGATAATTACATATGCCATTTTTTGGGGGCAAGAGACCAGGTTATGAGCAAGATACTTTTTTAAAGTACGTTCCACTCATCAATTTCTTAACTCAACACACATATGCGCATACACACACACACTTACTCACAGACAATGCTAGTAGAACTAATTTGACAATAATAAATTAAGACAAATACTGTATATACAGTATAGTTTTTCTACTCCTAGTAGCACAATCTAAAGTTTATTACACACCAGCAATATTGAACCAGCCCATAATTCAGGCTAAACTGTTTTTTTTTGTAAACAGAAATACATAAGAAACACATTTAGCGGCAAACTACCCTTATATAGTATATAACAATCAAACGAATTAATGAGATTTGTGTTCCTCTGTTGTGTGTAGCATCTGTCAGTCTTGACAGAAAGCATAGAAACCAGCGGATTATGATGAAAATGAGTGACAGGAATGTTCTTGGTAAAGACAGGTGATTGAAAAGAAAATGTGTGCCTTGGCATCAGAAGTTTTGCCCCTCTGCTTCTCCCGGTCTCCCAACAAATAATGGGTTTGACTGTACTATTTGGCCGGAATGAAACTTTTCCATGTCCCCCAGAAGGGAATGTATAATCTCCCAGCATGAATTTAGAATTTACATTAGTCTGTCATCTAATAAATATGGCAGTTCTTGTAGGGCTAGACTACGTGGAGCGTCTTATAATGGGATTTTTGGTTAGGTCTCATGTCCATGTCTTTCATGTGGTTACAGTGAGTAAGTAACTTAGTGAGCACAACTCCATATCAAACCCCAGATGATCAAACTATGCTTTTTTCTACACGTACGTGCTCACCACCTTGTATGTTACTTCCACACTCCTGAGTCTCGTGACATGAAGAAAAAGTTTTTATGGATACTGATGGAGAAAAACATTAACTCAAAGTAACAAACAAATTACTCTTTGTTGCATTAAAGCTATGCAAATTTGTTGCATTAAAGCTACGTATAATCCATACAACTATATACGGATGAATCGAACTGTCAAACACTACCTTTACAGGATGTGTACAGGTGACGTTAAGAAAACAGCCCGGATTGCATAAAGGAGGAAGATAAAAAAGGGACGAGGGATGAGAAGACTGGATAGATAAAATTATTTCAAGATGAGATAAAACAGAAACTCTGTACAGTGTATGTAATGTTAAACCAGCTAACTACCACATTAACACAAAGTCAATGCTTCAGTGTCCCAGCTGAAAGCATACAGTCTAACGTTACGCACCCAGTCCACAAAGCAGACCTGACACAGATGAGAGTTCTCTGCACGTTTGCAGAGTGATGCAAAACCCGGAAACCCTTGAACACACAGCATCATTTATCAGCAGCCAGAGGCAGATGGTGTGGCTGCTTATTTAACTTGTACAAGGACAATAAAAATGAATAATGAAAATGTTGATGAAGTCATTCATGATAGTATAAAGCAGCTGTGGAGAACACATACTGTAAGAATCACAAATATTCCTTTATAGATAAATACAGATACATTTACTGGTTCCTGGTTTCCCCCCATTCAGCTTTTGTTCACGTTGTTTATTACACATCTACGCATCTTATATTTTAAACATTATTCTGTCATTGTTGCAAATTTGCTCCAAGGATTTTACTTTTCCCTTTTGAAAAACCAAGCAGCAGCTTGACGTTGCAGGAGAAACAGATGTGGTTCTGAGACGTCTATTCTTAGCGCAATGTTTTTACCCAATTCCACCAAAATACCAATTACTCTCTTTGTGCTGCCTCATTTAAATGAACCCTCCACTTGTCTTTGTCTCCTTCTGCACTGTGCATCAAAATACCACAAATCAAATTAATGGCCCTAATTCAACTTAAGGTCCACTTCAGATTTGTTGTCCCAGTCATGCTTACCCATTTGCAATGCCTCCAACCCTTAAATTAAGATAAACCCAAATTAAGACATGTACAATAACACAAAAGGCAATGAGTGTTGTCGTACTAAGACTTGAGGAAAGAGAAGGAATATTCTAAAGGATTAGATGTGAATTTACTATGTAAAATAATACTTCTGAGCTTCAAAAAAGCTTAAGCTATTAGAACGGCTTTTGGTGGAAAGTGTTGCATTTTAACCCACAAAATTGAAGAGCACAGTACACATTCTTTCCCAGGGAGACATTGGGGTGTCTACATAATATGATTTGACTGCTGAAATCAATATGAAGGGAAGGAATATAAAGAGGGTGGATGGAGGATTGTGGCAAGCAGTTTTTGTGCTAGCAGTATGGATAATCTATAGACATGGATTTACATTCAGCTCCTCTTCTGGGGAGCTGACTTGGCTCAGGAAACAAAAGACTTATGAAGACATCAGCTATAGGGCATTGAGTCAAACTGTATAGAGATGAATTTCAGTCTGTGTGTGTGTGTGTGTGTGTCTGTGTGTGTTTGTGTGTGTGTGTGTGTGTGTGTGTGTGATTGAAAAAAATAAACATTTAATGATGAAGACATCAATCCAGATTTGGTTGGTCAACATCCATGCAAAATAAACAGCAGCAACAGATCATAACGTGTGAGGCTAACAGTTATCACATGGCGTACAGCACGATAAATGTGAAAACGCACTGTATGATGCACATTATTGCATTCACATACATTACGTATGAATACCACTGTGTTTGGAAATGTCAGTCTGGCTTAACTTTGTATACAGATGAGAATGTCCATGCTTTAACATAATACAGTATATGCTTAATTAGCTCCACACCAAAGAAGCATATTTTACTCTAAAGATTAAGGGAACAATTTGCATCTAATCCCCCGTTACATTTAGTCAAAGGCATATAAGCAGTGGAACAGTGAGTGGTTAGGGTCTTTAAATGCAATAAAAGTGCTTACAAGGCTTGTGTGAATATTAATTGCTCTTTGCTGGAGTCCTGAATGTATGATAAGAAGTTGAAATTTAGTTTTCTCTCAACCAGAGCAGGATTCTATTATTACTGTGCATGCCATACCAGAATATCAACCATTGGTTTGTGGAATGCTGTTTTGAAGCCTTGAGTTTGGCGATGCAGGTGTTGTTACCTTGTTTGCAACAGGGAAAAGGGGGAAAGTTGCAGATTTTGAACCTTTCTGGAGCAAGGGTAGATTTAACGGCAGGTAAATGTAAACCTCTAGGTACTTGCAGCAAAATTCCTTCCCTTCCATTCCTCAAGGGAGCAGTGGGCAGCCATTTACAGTGCCCAAGGACTAACTCCAGAACCTTGTACATGTTTTTTCATGGTGGGGGAAACCGGAGCACCCAGAGGAAACTAACGCAAACAGGGGGAGAACATACAAACTCCACACAGAAAGGCCCAGAACGACCCCAGAACCTTCTTCTTGTGAGGCCACAGTGCTAACCATTGGGAAACCTTGCTGCTATGTAGAACTTTTGAAGCACGGAAGGAACACACACTTTTGATAGCCCCATTGATGGTGAATGTTAACTCCCATGCTATAAACAACTGCACCGAAACATAGACATATCACTGAACAACCCCAGTGCATAAAAAAAAAAAAAAATTCATCAGAGCCAGCCGCTCCATAATAAAAACATGGTTGATGTGATCTTCTAAAGTAGCCACACTTACTGTACATGTTGCTACACTCCCTGCTGCAGCATTGCCTCCATCTCTGTTGCTGGACACCTTAGGATGAATCTGCAAACATTGTAAATAATATTGAGAGGTTGAATGAGATGTGAATCCAATGTGTTTTGGTAAATAATGTCAACATAATCCAACTCATTTGAAAATAAAAAATATATGGAACAATAAATATATCCATATTACAGCTTAACCCTCATGTTGTCCTCTGGTAAAATTGACCTTTATCAATGTTCTTTTAAATTACACAAAATTACATGATTGATTCCACACAACGCTCTTCGGCAAGTATAAATCTCTGCTTCCATTAATTTTGGGGTGTCTTTTTCAATTTTATAGCATTTGAAAAACAAATTGAAGTGGTTTTTAAATAGTGTGAGTAAAAGTTGACATATCCCAGTCTGTGATTATCCATAAACATCCAATACTTTAATTTTAGTCTAAATAATTCCTAGTTTCTGATTTTCTAACTCAAACATTAGGTATTATTTCCTATTAATGAGGTTTATTGACCATTTTTCCAAAAATAACTTTGAACTAAAGTTAACTAACTTTCACTAGCATGGACCACAGCACAACCATATGTTAGTTAAAGATTTAATGAACATTTCGAATGTGCAGATAGATGAATTGATGTGGATGTCGTCGGATGGCTGGTCTGGAAGAGACTCAGAGTGGTGGTTCCGTCTCAGAAGCAGTTTTTGACCGAATAGTTTGCAGACCCCCATAAGTGTCAGATTGTGCAGAACTGAGTTGTGTGTGGGCTTGACTGAGATCGTTGAGATGTTTGTGAATGTAAGACCGGAATGCCTGGGATGACCAGCGTTCCGGGAACTGAATGGTTTGGTGGTAGATGCCTGATTTGGCGCTGTGGTTGCTGCGCCGATGCGGAAAGAGTGGCTGGAATAATGTCTGGGTGATATGGCTGAGAGTGCTGTAAGATGTTACTGAAACCAAAGTCAAGTAGCCATTTTGGAATAGTGAAAAGTGGGTGTTGTGGAGATGCCTTGGTGGCGTAACTGGAGACAATGTATTTGATTAGTGGCTCGTAGGGTTGAGGTAAAAGCTGTGGTCAAAGACAAATGGGGAAGTTAACTTCTGAGCGTGAATATGAGAGAGTTTGAGGTGTGGATGGTGATGTCTGATAAACCAGATGCAGAGATTATAGATGGATGAAGTTGGTGCAGATTCTGAACCCCCCAAAAACTGAAAAGGATTGAATGGAATGAGCATGGGTGATGAAATTGCTGATGGACGTACTGTCCAGAGAGGGTAATGGAAGCCGATATGTGGCTTGATGTGCCTTAAAGGGATTCCAGCCGGTTAAGTAGGCTGAGAAAGTGCTGGGCAAGACTGTTGATGATGGCGTCTTGTGATGCGTAAGAGGTTTCTCAGCTGGTGTGTTAGTTGAACGTTGTGGCTAAAAACGGTGGCAATGGTGTGGGGTGAATGTCTGATTCTGGAGCTGACTGTCTGAATTTCTTTATATAAGATGTCTTCTACTGCTGTGTTTGACTAAATGAGTAAGACTTGAGACCATTCATGCCCCCAAAGTAAGGAAGCCAACAATTGGGTAAGCCCATAGGTCATGGAATGTTGACGAAGGAGATGCCCAACATGACAGACAGAGGGAGCCGATGCTGGCGTGGGGGACCCGGAAGGGCCGGAGGCCCGGTGAATGCTGCCCGGTGGTTGCTGCCTCCGGAGTAGCAACGGAGTCTAGGAAGAGACGCTACAATGCAGTACTGCTGTCATTGAGTTACAGTTGAAGGCGGGCCACGGTCCTGTCTCTGATATCGGGTGTCGGGTTAAAATAACATAAATAAATAAATACAAAGAATAAGGATAATTATATGCAAATTTAATTTGCCTATTTATTTTGTTAATTTAAGTTATAGTCCACGACATATACAGTTCAGCACTACAAATGACAACTGTTCAAAAAGAGATATGCCAAATGCATTGTTTTTGAGGCCTCAGTTAAGAAGAAAATGCTAATTAAACATATTCAAGCTGCAGACAAAATCATAACGTCAAAAATTAATGTAAGTTGTAATTAATCATACTTATCATTGATGTTAATGTGATGTCCATTGGACACTGATTTGTTGTGCAAAATCACAAATTGATTCGACGTAAATTGAACGTCAAACATGTTGGCCTACATATACATTATACCAATTTCAGTGTGTGATTAGCGTCCTATTTTACCAAATTACCACTGGGAGAAATTAGAATTTTACTGAATTTAAAATCATGTTATGCAGAATCTTGATCAAACATGGTCTTGACTAATATTTAACGTCAAATTGATATCAAGGTACCCGCTGGGTTAAAAAAAGCAATACAACTAATCTCAGCTGGTATTCTTTCTATAATGGAGTGCAATGGAAATTTCTAAGTGACCCCAAACGTTGGACCAGTAGTGTAAATAGACGAGCTACAATAGTAGGAGTAGAGGAAATAAAGGCCTTGACTGTCTCCAGGTTTGTACTAGATAAGATCTGATCTTGATAAGTTTACTGAGCTGCAGGAAACAAGATTGGACAACTGTGTTCACATGTTTTTTCAAGGTGAAGTTATTATCAATGATTACGCCAAGATATCTCCAAGTTGTGGCTATATTGTGGGACAGAGAGCCCAGATGTTTTGAAATGCAAGCATTTCCTGCGTAGGGGCCAAAAATAATTACATCAGTCTTATTTACATTTGGCTATAGAAAATGTTGAACCATCTGGCATTTGAGGTCTAGGATGCACTTGTTGAGAGTATTGATTTGAGAGCGGTCATAGTGGTTAAAAGAAAGGTACAATTGAGTGTTTGAGTATGTCTATTTTCTATAATTGTTTATTTTATTTTTATGACTCAATCTGTAATAAACTGGTTGCTTAACCCACAGTTGGAGCTATAGCAAGTTGTTTGAATCATGTGTGTTAACATGAACATGAATGATGCACTTATGAGGCTTATCCCGTTTCAGATCATATTCAAGATATGATGTATATATGGCACACAAAGAAAAGTTATTCCTTTCTCCATACAGGCTTGCTGACAGCTGTCTGCTCTGAGCGCATCCACAACTCTCGTTTTTTATATACGTATTCAAAAGTGAGTAAAGCTGGGAGGGAGGGAGACAAAACAAGACATGGCGAAACAGACAAACACAAACATACACAAAAACAGACACATAGACACAAGACAAGGGACCAGTCTTTAATAAGGTTTGTGTCACAGCAATCCAAATAGGGCTTCCCACACTGTCACGTTAATAATTCAAGCTTGACAACAGTATAATTTTACACCACACAATGGCTGTATAATTCCTCCTCTGGTTACACACAACTGTGAGTGGAGGGGTGTTGGTGGGACTGTGTTTATGTGTTACATGTGTTATGTGATCTCTGCTTGCCAAGCTAGGTTCAGGGGCAACAATAAATATGTTACAGGAATCATAGAGCAAGAGACTGACACACAAACACACACTTTGTTAATGACCTCCTAATTGCATCAGACAAAGGACTTATCTCTGTACTGGTGTTATTACAACTTAGTGCTGCATTTGATACCATTGACCATCATATCTTATTACAGAGATTGGAACATTTAATTGGCAGTAAAGGAACTGCTCTAAGCTGGTTTAAGTCTTATTTATCAGATTGATCTCAGTGTGTTCATGTTAACGATTAATCCTCCGTGCACGCCAAAGTTAGTTATGGAGTCCCACAAGGATCTGTGCTCGGTCCAATCCTGTTCACTTTATATATGCTTCCTTTAGGCTATATTATCAGGAAACACTCCATAAACCTTCATTGTTATGCAGATAATACTCAATTATATCTATTAATCAAATCGGATGAAACTAATCAGCAATACATCAAATGTGCCTTCAGGATATTAAAACCCGAATGACCTGTAATTTTCTAATGTTAAACTCAGATAAAACTGAAGTTATTGTTCTGGGGCCTAAGAACCTCCATGACGCATTATCCAAAGAGATAGTTACTCTGGATGGCATCAGCCTGGCCTCCAGCACCACTGTGAGGAATCTTGGAGTTATCTTTGATCAGGACATGTCCTTTAATTATCACATAAAGCAAATTTTTTCACCTACGTGATATTGCAAAAATCAGGAATATCCTGTCTGATTCTCCATCATCAGGCTGCTCGAAAAAGACCACAAAGACTCTTCAGCTGATCCAGAATGCTGCAGCATTGAAGCAGGACCGTGTCCACATTTAAGAATAGGCTTAAGACTTTCCTCTTTGATAACGCTTATAGTTAGGGTGGGCTCAGGAAAGTCCTGAACCATCCATTAGTTACGCAGCTAAAGGCCTAGACTGCTGGGGGACTTCCCATGATGCACTGAGCACCTCTAAAATTTAATTGAATATAGTTAGGGAGTGAGGAGTCGCAGCATCCACCCCACCCGGCCCACCTGCTTATCGTCATAGCTGTCAGATTTATCTATCATATAATCAATAATATAATAAAACTAGAGGGAGGCAGGGCATACAGCCCGATCCGGTTGGGGAGAATTCTAGCCTGACCAGGCTCCTCTCTTTATCCTATCTCTCTTAGTTATGCTGTAATAGTTTTGCGACAGCTGGGGGACTTCCTTCGACACACTGAGCTTCTCTCTCCTCTATCTTTCTATCTTTCTATCTTTCTATCTTCCCATTTTGTGTGCATCCATGTCCCAGATATGCTTGTTACCAACCTAGCTCTGGGGAGTCATTCCCCGGAGTCCTTATGTTCTTTTTACCCCAGCATGTTTCCTCGGATCAGGGAGGCTCCAAAATCATGGTTGCAGCTGTCGCTATGGTCCCGTTACACGTTCCATTCTGCGATGCCATGTTACATGCCATGTTGGGTCCTTATAAACTCTGGAGTATGGTCTAGACCTGCTCTATCTGTAAAGTGTCTTGAGATAACTCTTGTTATGAATTGATACTATAAATAAAATTGAATTGAATTAAAATTGAACTGAAGGAGGTTGCTTAAGGCAATATGAGATAGAGACCATGTGAGTAGTATCGCAGTACACTACAGTCTTAGGTTGTGTCTTTATGTAGCCTTGAGTACATGTGTGTTAAAGAACTATAAATGTCAACAGGGGTAAGACCCACTATAATACCATGAATTATCCACGTGTTGAGTCTTTTCCTTTTTTACAGTGGCTGTTTATGAGCTGTTCAATAGGATGTAATATGATACGATTGACTGAATATTTAAGTTACAAAAATAAGTGTTTTGGCATGCCTGGCTAAAGTGAGTATTGAGGTGATGCATATTAATGCTGTAAGATAGGCCCGTGTGCAATGAGCTGACATGTAATTGCAAAGAATGCAACCTGGATTAATGTTTTCATTCAACATGTCATAGAAAAGGCTCATATTGTACAAACTCTATCTACAAATAGGTTTTACTTGGTTATTTGTACATTTACTTAAAATTACTTTAGTAATGTGATCAAATTTGATCTTACAACCAAACTCTTTGTCTTGTCTTCATGTATGCACCATGTATCTTCATCTTCAGAAAAGGTAAGTTTCTGAAGACAAACTGAGAGCTTTTAGCAGAAACCAAAACACTTTAATCTGTGATGTCTTGCGACAACTTGAATAAAGCTTGCCACTTATTTTATTCTCACAGATGTGAAAGGTTAAGCAAATACTACTAAAGGGTTAACAGTGAGCACCAGTGATTGATTATGGCAAGAACATTTACATACTTCCATATATAAGCACATTTACACAATTTTTACACATTAATTTACACATTTTCAAACGTTAACACATCATTTATAAAGGTTCTTTCATATAAACATCATTTATCAATTACGGAATTAAAAAGGTGAAAGATGGTGGATATTATTTGCACCGTTCCATTTTGTTTTGATGTACACATTTTCCTATTGATTTTGTGTGTGACCTATGAGTGTTTTTTAATAATTGTGTGAATTATGTCACTGGTTAGTAACAGCTAGTAATACTGAAAAAGATGTGAGAAGTGTGACAACTACAATAATACTTTTAATAACAATTTCCACAATCATACCTCTATACTTAGTTTGACTGAAATTATGCAAATGAAGCTTTGTTAACCACTTTACTTTAGGAATCCACTAGATGGTGGTATCTGTCCAACAAAGGGTTGAAAGCAGACTATTTTGCCATTCCTTAAGCCTTTTTCTTTAAACCAAGAGAACCCTAATTTGGGCTCATAAAATAAATAAAATGCTTCATGAGGGTATGGCAGCTAAACAACGTAGACTAGTAGACTGTAAAACACTTAATAAATAGTCAACAATTTTGTGATTCTTAATTTCTTGTAAAAGAAATAAAGCATCATGAAATAAAGCACCCTGAAATAAATAAATGTGGAATAATTAATAAGGTCCCCTGAAATAAATAAGTTTAATTTTGATAAATGTCATTCACATAAAAACATTTTCTTATCGAAGTGTTGGCTCATTTATATTTTCATATTTACTTTTATTTATATATTGATTTATGTAATGCCTAATGTATTTATTTTAGGATATATATTTTTTAACCATCATTTTTATAACCATATTTGTTCATTTATGTCAGGCATGTCCAAAGTCCGGCCCGGAGGCCAATCACGGCCCGCGGTCAGATTTCTTACGGCCCGCAGCTTTGGTCTTATAATGTATTATTTATGGCCCGCCTGCACTGTCAAACAGAATAAATAAATCATAAAACTTGAAACTGTAATTCCTCCTTTCACCAGAAGTTGGCAGCACCACTTTAATACTATCAGTCTCTGCATCCGTGCCGCGAACCCCTCTCCGCTCATTTCTGCCATGGCCACAGCAAAGAAAACGAGGAAAGTTGACAGTCTCAGCTTTCAAGAGAGATGGGAATTACAATACTTCTTCACTGAAAATCAAGGCAATTGTGTTTGTCTAATTTGTAAAGAGACGGTTGCCTTGTTTAAGGATTTCAACGTAAAGAGACACTACCAGACTAAACATTCTAACACATACGACAAGCTAACAGGGAATGACCGTGCTGAAAAAGTGAAGCAGCTCCGAGCTGCACTGGCATCGCAACAGCGATTCTTCACGCGGGCCTGTGAGTCAAAAGAAAATATCACCAAAGCAAGCTACGAAGTGGCCATGTTAATAGCTAAACATGGCAAACCTTTTACTGAAGGTACATTTATCAAAGACTGTGTTATGAAAATGGTGGAGAACATTTTCCCTGAGAAGAAGCAAGAATTTGCGAATGTTTGCCTGGCACGTAACACTGTAGCACGGAGAGTTGAGGACATATCGTCGGATATTCAGAGACAACTGGGGGACAGGGGAAAGGCTTTTGATTATTTCTCATTAGCCTGCAATGAAAGCACAGATGCATCTGACACTGCACAGCTACTGATTTTTTTAAGAGGAGTTGACAACAACATGACCATAACAGAGGAGCTGCTGGACCTCCAAAGCATGAAAGGCCAAACCAGAGGATCTGATTTATTTGTTTCTGTTTGTGAAGCTGTTGATGATATGAAAGTAAAGAAAGAAAGAAACTTTATATGGAGTAAAGTTTCTGGGATCATTACCGATGGTGCACCTGCCAGTGCGACAGTTTCAGCAGCTATTGCTTGACATGCAGGCTGAATATGGAGACGTAATATATCACAACGATGTGAGGTGGCTAAGTCGGGGGTCTGCACTGCAGCGATTTTTTGCTCTCAGAGAGGAAATTGGACAGTTTTTGAGTGAAAAGGGGCAGCCGATGGAAGAACTGTCCGATCCTGTATGGCTGGCAGATTTGGCTTTTTTGGTTGACATAACGAAGCATCTGAATGCGCTGAATGTTAATCTTCAAGGACCAGATGCAGTGGTGAGCCAGCTTTACGCTCACATCAAAGCCTTTTGAACCAAACTGTAACTTTTCCAATGACACTTGTCCCAAACAGAGCCCTGCACCGCGCACTTCCCGGCTTTGAAACAGGTCATTGACAGTTTCCCACAGGACAACATCGGTGCGCAAATGGAGAGTTATGCAACAGCTATCGCATCTCTTTCTGTGGAATTTAACAAACGCTTTCGGGATTTTGCAGTTATTGAAAAGAACATGCTGCTTTTCTCTTCTCCCTTCTCCGTGGACCCTGATGATGCTCCTCCACCGCTGCCGCTGGAGCTCATTGAGCTGCAGTGTGACGAGGAATGGCGCGGAAAACACCAGCAGCTTTCTCTTGTTGACTTTTACTGCAAGCTGGATAAAGACAGGTTTCCAGAAATGCGAACATTTGCTAAGAAAATGCTGAGCTTATTCGGCTCCACATATTTGTGTGAGAAGATATTCTCTGTCATGAACTTAAACAAGAACCGATTTAGGTCAAGACTAAGTGACTCCCACTTGCGTGACATTTTACGCATTTCAACCACTGCCCTCAAACCAGACCTGGCCTCTTTACTGAAATCCAGATCTCAGTATCACCCTTCTCATTAGTGTCAGCAACTTATCTGTTTCTTGATCAATCAGAAACTGAGTATTTGAAGGGTAACATCTGTCACTATCAACCATGAAAAGCCAAAAAAATGTTCATGCACTTGGATTTATGGCACTTATTATTTATTACACTCTTGAGTAAGATTTGGTTATTACTGTTGATGTTATGAACCTGTAGATGTGACACAAACTATTATTTTCTGAAATATATTGTAAATGACAAGAGCAAAATTGACTTCTTGTAAGATGTAATAATAACAGACAACTTTGCATTACTCATAACTCCTGTTTTAAATGTTCATTAAGCAAAGATATTTTTAAACTCATGTAAATTTAAGATATTTCATACAGTTTGTTCACTGTTATCTGACTCTCCAGATATGAATGAAAGGCACAATTTGTGTTTTCAGAGATGTTCTCATCTGCCTGAGTGGCTTATATTTAGTTATTTTGTCATTTGAAAAATAAAGATAATTGTGACAATGAAAATTGTTTTATAACAGTGTGTATTTGCATGAAACTTTTGTAGTCAAAAAATGTCAGAACAAACTATTGGCCCCCGGGCATCTTCACTTTATCAAATCTGGCCCTCTTTGCAAAAAGTTTGGACACCCCTGATTTATGTAGCCTATTTATTAAACTTGACTTGACTTAAATGGCGTCACATATAAAACAACACTCACTGAAACAGAGAAATGTCTGCATTAGAGGACTGCATTGAGTTGGGATCCCGTGTGTCCCGCGGGACCCAACACAAATCTCACAGGAGTGTGCGATTTTATCAAGGGCTTTGGCTGAGACATGAGAGGTGTAGAATAAGTGGGAAGCTTTGGCTGCCGGTGAAATACCACTACTCTTGTTGTTTTTTCACTTGCGCTGGTTAGGTGAGCCCCAAGCCTTGGTTAGGTCAGGTTCGAAAAACCTGCTACTGGTACCATTTAGCCCAGTACTACCTGTCACATGGTCGAGCACTCTGACAACTAATCTGGAGCCCTCATGTCCCTGTATATGGAATGAGGAGGGTGGGTGGTCACCCTGGCAAGATGGAAAAAAAACTAGCTTCCAAGGTCAAATGAACTCTTTGAGTCAGCGCTCAAACATCAGCAATTGAGCTGGGATCCCATTGAGGTAATTGTACCAAGCATAGCTTATGCGTTTGGCATTCCCTGCATCTAGATTTTCTGGTAGACGTACTGGCTGTTCTTTTCCTCTGATCCAGAGAACTTCAGACAAGAAGCCCATGAAAAGTGAGAGGACCACCCAAGGTAGCTTAAAAGTCCTGGCATCTACACTCCACACATCTATGTGTCAGTCAACCAACCAATTACGCAGAGGAAACCAGCGTGTGTAATTAATCTTTGCAAGAAACAATACCCAGCTTGAGCTAGTTACCGATTATAAGCCCGAGTGTGGGTGACACCCAGGAACCAGGGATCTCATTCTAGAGTGGGAGGGATTACTTACTCTCATGGTAGCTATCACACGCTTAAAGCCAGGCAGCCCCTGGCCAGAAAGTTGCTCCAACTCACCAACAAACGAAATGTCAAATGGTGTGGTCTGACATGTTTTGACATAGTCACCTCAGAAGATCAAAGTACTTTTCTCTACATGGAACATTAGGACAATGACAGACTTAGAGACTTAGACTTAGACTTCTCTGTATTGATCCTTGTGGGATGACTTTGAAAATTCCAGCAGCAGTTTTAGCAAGAAAAGATAGATAAAAAAGACAGTATAAAGACAAAATAACAGTAATAATAATAATAACAATAGAAAATTTGTCAAATAAAGACAAAAAAGACCGTAAAATATTATCAAAGTGTCAGTGTTGAGTCCAGTGTTTAAGTGTTAAAGGGATAAAGTGACCAGGTATTAATGTAAGTCCAGATATGTATGTGTATGTACTGTATGTATTTATGCATGTATTTTATTGTCCTCTCTGCCCTATTTCTTCCTCCCCCCAAATGAGGAGTTGTAGAGTCTGATGGCATGAGGGACAAAGGAGTCCTGGAGTCTGTTGGTCCGACACTTGGGAAGGAGCAGCCTTCCACTGAACAGGTGGGGATGACGGTGTGCAGGGGGTGGCTGGCATTTTCAGTAATGTTCCAGCAGTTTGTCCAGTGTCCTTCTCTCTGCCACCGTCACCAGTGAGTCTAGCTTCATGCCAACCACAAAGCCGGCCTGCCTGATCAGTTTATCCAACCTGTGGGTGTCCTTCTTCGATATGCTACCCACCACATATGCTGCACACAGTGTAGAAGAGGACACTGGTGACCACAGACTGATAAAACATCCACAGCAGTTTGCTGCAGATGTTAAAGGACCGCACTCTCCTAAGGAAGTACAGCCTGCTCTGTGTCTTCCTGTACAGGTGGCTGGTGTGTGTTGTCCAGTCCAGTTTGTTGTCCAGCCACAGCCCAAGGTTTTTGTATGATTTAATTGCCTCCACCTCAACTCCCTCTAGCAGGACTGGTCGTGGCGTTGGTATGGACCTCCCAAAGTCAACGACCAGCTCCTTTGTCTTAGAGGTGTTGAGCTGTAGGCAGTTAGTGCAACACTAGAGAGCAAAGTACCCCACCAGACTCTGATACTCCTCCTCCCTGTCACCCCTGATACAGCCAACGATGGCTGTGTCATCTGCGTACTTCTGCATGTGACACAGCTCCGAGTTGTAACAGTAGTCTGAGGTGAACAGGGTGAAGAGAAGAGGGGCCAGCACTGTGCCCTGAGGGTCTCCAGTGCTGCTGACCACAGTGTCACCCATGATGTCCTTCAGCCTGACGTACTGTGGCCTGTCGGTGAGGTAGTCTCTGATCCAGTCTACCAGACAGGGGTCCACTCTCATCCTGATCAATTTGTCCTGGAGTATAGGTAGCCGGATGGTATTGAAGGCACTGGAGAAGTCCAAGAAGAGGACCCTCACTCTGCCGTTCCCATTTTCCAGATGGGAGTGGACCCGGTGTAGCAGGTAGAGGATGGCGTCCTCTACACCAGGGGTTCTCAACCTTTTGCAAGCTGGGCCCCCCCAAAGCTGGTTCATTGCAGTTGGGGCCCTAGTGCCCTACGCCCCCCACACCATGAACGATAGATAGATAGATAGATAGATAGATAGATAGGCTATTATTTTTAGGCCCACATTATTATTATTAATATTATTATCATCATCAGTAGCGGTAGGTATGCCTATTATCATTACTAGGCTATTTTTATAATTGGCAGTAGTACCAGACTTCTAATGTGAGCTTGCAGATATTATTATTATTAGTAGTAGTATTATTATGAGTATTATTAGTATTATTATGAGTAGTATTAGGCCTATCATCATTACTAGGCTATTGCTATATATTTATATGAGGTTACATGCTTTATTGTTGTTATTATTATTATTATTATTATTATTATCATCATCATCATCAGTAGGCATATTATCATTACTAGGCTATTGCTATAATTGGAATTGGCACCAGACCTCTGGTATTAATTTATGCTTTATTATTGTTATTATCACTAGGTCTAATAGAAGGCATCATCTGCATTTTTTAAAGAAGCTTGCAGGTTGGTGATATTAATGTGAGACCTGAGCCTGCTTTGCCTTGCAAAGATCCTCAATTCTTGGCTCAATGTTTGATAAATATAGCCTCAAATCATCCTTGATTTGTGCACGATTACGGTATTTAGTTTTGAGTGAAGTCATTTTTGAGAATCCTGCCTCACACAAATATGTTGACGCGAAAGGATGGAGAATATTCAAGGCGACGTCACAGAGATCAGCGTATTCCTGCATCAATGATGCCCAGAATGGCGAAAGAGGGCAGGAGCTAAATGTAAATGTGCTGTATTTATATAGGGCTTTTCCAGTCTTAACAACTGCTCAAAGCGCTTTTACATCTACAGGAAACATTCACACACATTCATACACTGTGGTCGAGGCTGCCGTACAATGTGCCACCTGCTCATCAGATAAACATTCACACAGATTCACCCTCCGATGCGCAGCACCAAGGGCAACTCCGGGTTCAGTGTCTTGCCCAAGGACACTTCGACAATGACTGCAGGGGCGGGGATCGAACCACCAACCTTCCGATTGGCAGGCAACCGCTCTACCACTGAGCCACAGCCACCCCTAGAGCTAAAGAGTTCCATCAGTCGACTGTCACTCTCCAGCTCAATAAGCTGTTCCTGCATATCAATTGATAGCTCGTTTGCTGTGCACACAAACGGATCTCGAACCCACGCAAAAGATCGATAATCCTCTCTAAAGTACGTCGCAAATTGTTTTCTCATTGCTGACAGGTGCTCAGACGCTAAAAACCCGGGGACATTTTCAGCTCAGAAGCATATTAACCTCCAAAATAAGAAATGCTTTTACTTTTGTAAAACTTAAAACGGGGATACAAGAACTAGAGCTGTTCTCATTAGGGGCTGAGCCCCCCCCCCCAAGGTCTGCTCCTAGACCTGGGCCCTGCTGCTACTTCCTACTCCACTCCACTACACCTCAGAGGGGAATGTTTCAAGATAGAAAATCCTAATATTTCAAGATAGAAAGTCTTATTATTTCAAAATAGAAAATCATAATAGTCCTAATATTTCAAGATTGAAAGTCTTAATATTTCAAGATAGAAATTCTCAATATTTCATAATGTTGTAATGTTTACTGAACTGCTGACAGCTTTTGCTTTATTGCTCAATGCTTGTTTCTGCAACAGCTCCTTGAGAATCAGATACAATAAAAACTATTGAGGACATATTTTCCTTTGACATTGATCCAGTATTAAACGAGATCGCTGCAATCGCTAGCAGAGAAACAAGCTGCAGCGTGAGTTAATAGGATAATTGTCCAGCTTGTATTTACGTTCATAAAAGTGCTCGTTTTGCTGCTAACAGACTCAGATTAATAATAAAGTGTCTGACAACATTATGGAAAGGATTTCTAAGGACCGTTCTGTTGAAAATTAAGATCCTTTTTCGAACCTAAAAGTCAGCGAAATTGCGTTCACTACACTCACCAGACTGCAAGTAAATAATCAGTGATTTTAGCATCGTAAAACACGGCTTCTAAAACATCTCTGAGCACCGCTGACTCTGGCTGCCTTCAGCCTGCGGGCGTAGGGTGCGACCATTGGCTGCGTTTTGTCAGTATTTTCTTTCTTTCATTCCAATTTCGGGTCTGTCAGTCACAGTGAAAACCGGGGACATTTCCGGGGACAGATCCAGCTGGGGACAGGTCGCCAAAATCGGGGACTGTCCCCGGAAACCGGGGACGTCTGGTCACCCTAGCCTGTACGCGAAGGGGTGTGTGTCTTCTCTCTGCTCTGACTGCAGGCTGTGCCTGCTGCGCGAGGCTACTGCTGACTGTGAGTGCTTTTGGACGGGAGAGGGGCTCACGGCAGCTCCCGTGGTTGAGCACAGTTTTTTTCCCCTCCCATCCTGTAGTCTACTCGCGACCCCCCGGGAGAGAGCCACTGCTCTACACCAACATCTGGCTGGTATGCAAACTGCAGGCGGTCCTCGCCGTGCTGTACCTGGGGTCTGAGGAGGCTGAGGAAGAGCCGCTCCAACGTCTTCATCAGGTGTGAAGTGAGTGCCACCG